>NC_051238.1:8611621-8911621 GCF_015220715.1 Pygocentrus nattereri | reverse complement strand
ACATTGAGGCAAGCAGCAAACCATTTGCTTGTTATTGGTTATTAATAATTAACTTTTGGACGTCAGGGTTATGTTTACTGCATTGTTATTTTTGTAAAGGAAGAGTGTGAGTATATATGGAAGTGTGTGTGTGTGTGTGTGTGTGTGTGTGTGTGGTGTGATGTTGTATAAGCCATGTTTTGTTGTTGTGTCGTAGGTGAGCCGTATCCCTGTGGAGAGCTGTTCTCAGTACAGGAGCTGTAAGAGCTGTCTGGGCTCTGGGGACCCTCACTGTGGCTGGTGTGTCCTTCACAACAAGTAAGTCTGTCTGTCTGTCTGTCTATGAACAAGCACATGTTTTAACATTGGTAATGCATTTTACTAGTTTCACCTTTCAACCTTAATGGCTTTCAATGTGATGTTGAAAACATCATACTAGACAGTTCATATGAGAGACTATAGAAAACTAACGAGCAGCGAATTAACAAAAGCAGCAGCAAAGTGGGGCTCCAGTTCCCCTCGAGAACCTTCATTGTAAGACTCCATGAGCTCTGTGAATGACAGCGAGAGGCTACAATCGCAGAGGAGTTGGAACCATTGATTGTATATATGGCATACATAATATACGCAGTCATTTGTTTTCTGCTATTGCTGTCACTGGACGGTGGTGAGTTCACTCTGTAGAAATCACATGATTTTCATGTTGAAGTTCATGTGAACCTGGTTAAATGACAATAAAACATTCTCTCCAGGAAATAATCTTACATATGCCAGTTTCCTACACATTTTAGTGCATTTATTAGTTTAGCTTGGAAATTGGAAAAAAAATAAAACCTAAAATGTAAAACGTGTCGTAACTTTTGCACAAGCCACATTTTATATTTTATTTTCCCCAATATAAAAAATTCAGCGAATAAACAGCATTTGTGCTTTAAAATGTGTGGAAGTGTGTTGGGGCACCCAGACTTTGGCATAGGTATTTATAAATTGTGTGCCTACAGAGTGCACCAACAGAGGATTGGTGTTTGGAGCAGAGATGGTATCACTTTCCCTAGAAAACATACACCATGTTTACCTAATCCCATATAAGAAACATTAAAAATCAGACTTCGTCACTTTTATTAGGCACAATGCCTGAAGTTTCTCACTCATTAGGTAAGTACAGAGAGCAGTGAGCAGATACTGCGGCCTTGTGTAGCTGGACCGAAGTAGAGCTTTTTAGAATCAGAATCAGATTAGCGGCTACTGAGCATACTAATGCATTCATTAGAGCTGTTATAAGATTGTTATAACATTAGAGCTGTAGAGCACAACGTGTAAGCTCCAGTGATGTCAGCCCCAAGGGAAGCTAACATCTGAACCCACTCATCAACTTTTAATGATGATTCATAGAGCACTGGAGCCGCTCCAGCCAATCAGAGAGCCACGTGCTATATAAAGACCCCTACAGTGACAGGTGACATCACCCCTACGCCCCAGATGTTCTGTTGCTGGGGGTTTAAAAATATACCATGATGCCACATGATGCATTGATCTGAAGATGATTATGCAAATGCATCCATTTGGGAATGTTTGAACAGATGACAGTAACATTTTCAGCCCAACAATTTTTTAAGTGCTGGGCTGTTTTCAATTGTAAAAATTCTGTGAAAAGCTTATATTACTTTAAGTGTATCATACCCTACTACTGTGTCGGGATATATGTGTCGGGATTACTGTGTCGGGATTACTTTCATACCCCACTACTGTGTCGGGATATATGAACAGTTCATCCAGTCACATTTGCATATTGAGTGAATTTTTGAAAAAGATTCTAAACTGTACCACAATAATCAAATGGAATAGAATGATTGTGAAATTTAAAATATCATTATGCATTACTTCATTTCATTGCCCTGTGATGGACTGGCGACCTGTCCAAGGTGTATCCTGCCTACCGCCCAATGACCACTATGATAGGCTCCAGCACCCCCCCCACGACCCAGAAGGAGAAGCAGCTTAGAAGTGTGTGTGTGTGTGTGTGTGTGTGTGTGCGCGCTTCATTTCCTAAACGGTTGTAGTCTGATTTGAATCACTTTGTTGTGAAATTTGAGATTGAGGTGTATCCTAAAAAGTCATAATTGCACTAAATAGGATCGAATCATGGTGAACATTTGAGATTTCATGCTGCATTAAACTGTTTCTTAAAGATTCGTATCTTGAATCATGATAAAAAAAAAAATTCATGATGAACTAAACAGCATATTGAAGAAGCTGGATCGAATAGAATCAAACAGCTGTGAAAGTTTAGATTGTATTGTCTTGTTTCCTAAATAGTTTTAATTTAATCAATTCTTGGAGGAGTTTTTCATTTTGTGCATTCCATCATTCCCTAAATAACTGTAATGAATTCCATTGATTCATGGGGAAACATGCAGCCACGGTTACTTAATAATAATAATTGTAATTAAATCAAATAGAATCAACTCATGGTGAGCATTGAAATTTCATGATGCATTGAATCGTTTCCTGAAGAATCGTAATGGAATCTAATAGGATCGAATTGGAGCGCACTTTGAGATTTTGTGTTGCATTAAATTGTTTCTTGTAATTAAATTAAATCATGGTGAAATATGAGAATCCTTAAGGCCCCGAATTGCTCGCTAAAGAATCGTAATGGAGTCATTCTGACATCAGAGATTTGTTACTCTTTTCCATCTTTCGCTCCTCATGCTGTATTTCCCTCTGCGGTTGACCCCCAGGCGGCTGCTGGGTTTGGGGCGTGTGGGGCTGCTGCTGACTCCCTGCCAGCCCCACGCTAGCCTCGGAGTAATGGATGAACTCTTGGAGAAAGTGCTGTCTGAGAGTGGGCTGCGTTCTGTCAGCGGTGCAGCGTGATGCGGACGTGGGAGGAAGAACATGTGTGAGAGCGCAACATGTGCCCTAATTTATGGAGCGAGAGGCTTTGACGTGTGCGTGAGTCTGGTTGCGCTCCCTAAGCAGTCGAGACACTGAGGTCCCAGAGCACAGATGGACTTGGTGGCCCTGGAAGCACTTTCTAAGAAGTGAAAAACATCGATTTCTCCCCCCCCCACTCTCGTCCGTGAAATCTGCGAAACGTCTTAAAGCGTGTGCGGGTTTTGTGTCTTCTGCGCGGAGCCGAGCTGCAGTCAGCAGTCACGGCTTTTCTGTTCAGGCACTTGGCAGACAGATAAAGTTATCCAGAGGTAGATGAAACAAAGCCTTTGTTCTGCGCGACCGGCCGGATAATGAAGGCTGCTATAAAGATCGTCAGAGTCGCGCAAACTTTCCCTCTTTCTCTTTATATCCCTCCCCAACCTCAGCCCCATACCTTCATCAAGATAAAGATCTTTAATTAAGATGCAAATCTGGGATTGATGGAATAATTAGCGCGAGCCTTTGCTGCGCCCGTTGGAAAATGACATTTGTTTGCATATTAATGCCATATCCCCAGACTTTACATGACCTTGTGACAGCCACTGCACAGTGCAATTAGTGGGACATCAAGCAAAGCGAGAAAGAGAGAGAGAGATTTAATGGCTAACATGTTCCTCGCACTACTTTTTCCTCAGCTACTAGGGTTACGAGGACCCCCTAGAATCAGGGATGCTCAGGCACTGTGACTTATGGGGAGAGAGAGGCCTTCGACCTCCACCGTGTTGCTCACAGCGGCTTGCCCTGCTGGTCCTCCTTTATTCGCGCTCAGATGACAGGCGCATGAATGACAAAAAAAAGAGGGAACGAGTGAGTAAAATGGAGAAGTGTGACGGCGCATTCATCTGCGGAACAGGCGGGTCACAAGCTGAGAGCAGTCTGGCAGCGGGGGATGGGCACGCGAGAGAGACAGACAGAGAGACAGATAGACTTTCATTTCATAAAGAGAGAGAAAGAGCAGTGGAAAGAGCTTCGTTTTATGGCAGCAGGACAACCTTGAATCACTTTTTAGTCGGGTCTCCTGACTGAAAAATGTCTCAAGGTTATACAAGCTCCATATTGTCACTGTCTGTTTGTATGACTGTACCAGTCCAAGTGTGAAAATGAAACTCTAGCGTTTGTAAAACAGGCTGTTGCTGTGGAAGCACAGTGATCATACAGTACTGAGAGTCCAGCTTTTCTTTTTTTGTTTTTGAATTGTTGCTTTTTCTAAGCGATTGTCTTTGTCGCTCTACTAGTTTAACCTCCCGAATCCCAGGCTTATTACTCAATTTTTATCATAAAGCTCTTTATTCAGTAACTACTGTAAATTATTTAGTCACTACTATGAACTATTGAGTAACTCCTGAATTGTTTAGTACCTACTAACTAATATGAATTATTCCTCTAGTAATATCAATTATTCCGTTACTGTTCTGATTAACACAAGCAGATGCTTGCAGATCTTGAAAATGGGAGTCTGTTTAATGAGAGTTATCAGTACATAAGTCCAAGTAAATCTCAGGGCAAATCCAATATTGTAGTCCAAACAGGGGTCAAAAACCAGAATAACCAAAACATGCAGGCAACCAGAGCAAAAGGGCAAATCCAAAAGAGTGAAATCCAGAAAGAAGGCAAAAGGTTCAAGGCACAAGTCAACAATCAGAGGAATACTGCTCAGTAGTCCAAGAAATTGGCAATACCTCACAAAGAGCAGAACAAACCAGGGACTATTTAAGCTCTAAGACAAACACAAGCACAGGTGAATTGAACTAGAAATCAGGTGACTGAGAACGAGGTAGTTGCATGTGATTGGAGGAATTGGTAATGTCGTCGGCACTGGAATTATGGGAAATGGAGTCCTGGAGCGTGCTAGGCAAGGGAGGAGAACCCGGAAGCATGACAGAAGCAATCACCACTGAATGAAGGAGCAGTCGCCCACTGCTGTATATTAAAGTCATTTCATGATTTTTTTTACTTTGTGTTCTTTAACAATGAACATATAATAACACAGCACTGTTTAATGCAAAAACCTCCACTTTATAAGTACTTTTTGGTCACCAGATTACCACCAAGTCTTATTTAGCACCAGTTATAAGAAATTAATATTGACTTGCGGGCCCACATACAGGTGCTTTTTATTTAACCCTAGTTTAAACTCTGAGGGCTGGTTTTATGAGCATATATTAGGCCTAGTCTTGGACCAAACTGCAATTTTTATGATGTATCACTATTAAAAGTCTAGACATTTAATTTGTTCTGGGGAATCTATCTTATTATTTGCTGATTTATCTTAAGATGTAACATTCAGTAACTCCTACAATTTATTCAATAAATACTTAATATGAAAGTAATGGAGTTATGAGAGGAACTGAAGTGTTTAAGGGACAATACGCCTTCGGAGATGGACATAAGGTGTTATTTACTAACAGGAATCTGTGATGTGATTTGTTTAGGCAATGTTTTGGGTTTTTTTTTGTAGGTAGAAACGATCCTTGTCAGCCTGAAACGCAGTTAATATTTGAGCATGAGCACAGGTCAGCAGCTCTGCCAGATTGATGCTGTCCTCTGGCTCACGTCTCCACGAGATTTAAAAGGCTGCTTTTACATCTGTTTTTAGCAGATGTTCGGGTTATATTTCAGTCTGACCCTTTTCATCATCACAAATTCAAATTATTATCACAAATGGTGCTCTGCGGCATTTTTTATTTATTTAGTTGTTTGCACCCCTCCGGTTCTGTCTCCGTATCAGCCACTTGTGTTTTAATATGGAGACAATCTGACTGGCTTGTAGTGAGCTGATGGAATATGGATTCTACACGGGACATGACAGATGCCAGGGCTGCTTGTTTGGCACAGGTTCTGCAGGCCCACATGTTTGCTTCTCCATGTTGTGTAGCCTCTTGCTCCTTCTCCCTCGGGGACGACATCGCACACCGTTGCCATGAGAGATAGCATTTCACACAGCTCCTGCCAAACGCAGGAACGCTCACTTTGTGGGAGGGACTGTGTGTGTGTGTGTGTGTGTGTGTGTGTGTGTGTGTGTGTGTGTGTGTGTGTGTTGGGGGTAGGGGCTTGGAAAGGGGGGTAGAGACACTCCTTTGACCTGCATCTCTCTTTCTACTTGTTGTTGTCTTGGCTTTGTGTTCAATTCCCTGAGGGCTCTTTAGGCTTCAGCCATCAAGTTACCCAAGCCGGAGTACGGAGAGCGAGCGAGAGAGGAGAGGAGAGAGGGAGTGGGGGGTGAACGAGAGGGAGAAGAGAAAAAAAAGCAAAGTGCACCCTGGGAAATGGTCTGTGTCCATGGCAACGAGGGGAAACTGGAAGATGGATTTGCAGTGCGATTCAAAGCGGTCCCATTTGGTGGGTTTAGTGGTGCTGTGTGTGTGTGTGTGTGTGTGTGTGTGTGTGTGTGTGTGTGTGTGTGTGTGTGTGTGTGTGTGTGTGTGTGTGGCACGATGCAACGTGTAGGTCTCTGCAGACGAGCTTATCAGGCCTCCAGAGTTTCTCCCTGTCTTCATTAATGTTCTATTAGCAGCTCAGGCTCCTGATGGCTACGTTTAGAACCCCCCTACCTCCCCCACCTTCTCTCACTGTACACTGTACAGTCACATGCGCGCTGGTGGCAGCCAAGTGCAGGAGACTTGGGGTTTACTACTAGCGGTGAAAGAAAAGATGCTTTGAGATGCCATTTGGCTGCACCCATTGACTTTGCTTTGGAATAATTAAAGAGCTAAATATGATTTAGAAAGATGTTGTTGGAGAATGATTCACAATTTAAGGAATTTACTTGCCAGCTTACAGGCCTGTGCCAGTAAAAGAGTCCTCTTTTTCGGGTAACTATGTGGAAAATAACCCTGGGAAACAGTTGAAGTAGGGTTTTTTGGCTTTTTTGGCCTTTTTTTCAGCCAATAATTTTGAGATGGTTCCTAACCCTGAACACATGCATAACAAACAGTGACGACATGAGGGTTCATCTTTGTCATATAAAAGAACATAATAATAGGATACCCTCCAATCGACCCACCACCAATGGGAGGGGCAGTAGTAGGGGTTCGGTGCTTTGTGGATCGGGCAGTGTCCAAAGGTGTGGGCTTTGGCGTTCTGATCCTCGGTTGCTGAAACTGGCTTTTGGAACTTGGAATGTTACCTCACTGGCGGGGAAGGAGCCTGAGTTGGTGCGCGAGGTTGAGAGATACCAGCTAGATATAGTCGGGCTCACCTCAACACACAGCTTGGGCTCTGGGTCCAATCTCCTTGAGAGGGGCTGGACTTTATTCTTTTCTGGAGTTGCCCATGGTGAGAGGCGACGGGCAGGTGTGGGCTTTCTCATAGCCCCGCGACTCGGCACCTGTATGTTGGGGTTTTCTCAAGTGGAGGAGAGGCTAGCTTCCTTACGCCTTCGGGTTGGGGAACGGGTCCTGACTGCTGTCTGTGCTTATGCACCGAACAGCAGTTCAGAGTAACCAGCCTTCTTAGAGTCCTTGGGAAGGACGCTTGAAAGTGCTCCTCCTGGAGACTCTGTTGTCCTACTGGGGGACTTCAATGCTCACGTGGGCAATGACATTGTAACCTGGTGGGGTGTGATTGGGAGGAATGGCCTCTCTGATCTGAACCCGAGTGGTGTTCAGTTTTTGGACTTCTGTGCAAACCACAGTTTGTCCATAATGAACACCATGTATGAACACAAGGATGTCCATAAGTGCACATGGCACCAGGACACCCTAGGCCGCAGTTCAACGATTGACTTTGTAGTCGTGTCATCGGACTTGCGGCCATGTGTTTTGGACACTTGGGTAAAGAGAGGAGGTGAGCTGTCAACTGATCACCACCTGGTGGTGAGTTGGATCAGGTGGTGGGGGAAGATGCCGGTCAGACTGGGCAAACCCAAACGTATAGTGAGGGTTTGCTGGGAACGTCTGGCAGAAGAATCTGTCAGATTGATCTTCAACTCACACCTCCGTCAGAACTTTGACCAGATATCGGGGGAGGTGGGGGACATTGACTCAGAATGGGCCATGTTCCGCTCCTCCATTGTTGAAGCGGCTGACTGTAGCTGTGGTCACAAGGTAGTTGGTGCCTGTCGGGGCGGTAATCCTCAAACCCGGTGGTGGACACCCCAGGTGAGAGATGCCGTCAAACTGAAGAAGGAGGCATGGTTGGCCTGTGGGACACCAGGGGCAGCTGGCAGGTATCGACAGGCCAAGCGATCTTTGGCTTCAGTCGTCGCCAATGCAAAAACTCGGGTGTGGGAAGAGTTTGGTGAGGCCTTGGAAAGTGACTTTAAGTTGGCTCCGAAAAGATTCTGGCAAACCGTCAGGCGACTCAGAAGGGGAAAGCAGTGTGCCACTAGCACTGTATATAGTGGAGATGGTGTGCTGCTGACTTCGACTGAAGACGTCATTGGGCGCTGGAAGGAATACTTTTAGGACCTTCTCAATCCCACCGACACATTCTCCAGTGAGGAGGCAGAGTCTGGAGACACGGGAATAGGCTCGTCCATTACTGAGGCCAAAGTCATTAAGGTAGTTAAAAAGCTCCTTGGTGGCAAGGCTCCAGGGGTGGATGAGATCCGTCCCGAGTTCCTCAAGGCTCTGGATGTTGTGGGGCTGTCTTGGCTGACACGCCTTTTCAACTTTGCGTGGACATCGGGGGCGGTGCCACTGGATTGGCAGACTGGGATGGTGGTGCCTCTTTTTAAAAAGGGAACCGGAGGGTATGTTCCAACTACAGGGGAATCACACTCCTCAGCCTTCCTGGTAAGGTCTATGCAGGGGTACTGGAGAAGAGAGTCCGGCTTATAGTCGAACCTCGGATTCAGGAGGAGCAGTGCGGGTTCCGCCCTGGTTGTGGAACCCTGAAGCAACTCTTCACCCTCTCCAGGATCCTAGAGGGTTCATGGGAGTTTGCCCAACCAGTCCACATGTGCTTTGTGGATTTGGAGAAGGCATTCGACTGTGTTCCCCGGGGTATTCTGTGGGAGGTGCTTCGGGAGTACGGGGTACATGGCTCTTTGCTACAAGCCATTCAGGCCCTGTACAAACAAAGCAGGAGCTTGGTTCACATGGCCGGCAGTAAGTCAGACTTGTTCCCAGTGAGAGTTGGACTCCGTCAGGGCTGCCCTTTGTCACCGATTCTATTCATAATTTTTATGGATAGAATTTCTAGGTGCAGTCAGGGGACGGAGGGTGTCCGGTTTGGTGACCTCAAGGTCACATCGCTGCTGTTTGCAGATCATGTGGTCCTATTGCGGACATCAGGCCGTGAACTTCAGCTTTCACTGGATCGGTTTGCAGCCGAGTGTGAAGCGGCCGGGATGAGAATCAGTACCACTAAATCCGAGACCATGGTTCTCAGGCAGAAAAGGGTGGAGAGCCCTCTCTGGGACAGGGATAAGCTCTTGCTTCAAGTGGAGGAGTGTAAGTATCTCGGGGTCTTGTTCACGAGTGATGGTAGAAGGGAGCGGGAGATTGACAGGCGGATTGGTGCTGGGTCAGCAGTGATGTGGGCTCTTTACCGGTCTGTTGTGGTAAAGAAAGAGCTGAGCCACAAGGCAAAGCTCTCGATTTACCGGTCGATCTACGTTCCCACCCTCACCTATGGTCATGAGCTTTGGGTAATGACCGAAAGAATAAGATCGCGAATACAAGCGGCCGAAATGAGTTTCCTCCACAGGGTGTCTGGACTCTCTCTTAGAGATAGGGTGAGAAGTTCGGTCATCCAGGAGGGACTCGGAGTATATTGCCCAGCTGGCCTGGGAGCACCTCGGAATCCCCCCCGGAGAGCTAGTGGAACTGGCTGGCGAAAGGGAGGTCTAGGCCTCATTGCTTAGGATGCTGCCCCCGCGATCCGAACCCCGGAGAAGTGGAAGATAATGGATGGATGGATGGATGGATGGATAATAGGACAGAGTACAGTAAAGTTGTGGTAATAGTATGATGTCATTGCTGTGGTTTGCATGAAATCAATCACTAAAATGAACTTTTTTTTTTTAATCCAGCAATAAATGAGTTTTACATTCATTGGGAACCATCGCAGTAACCATCACTGAGCACAGGCCTATCAGCTAATTGTAATGCGGTGTCATAATTATAAATTAATGTTAAATTGCCAAAAGACTACGGCCACCTGCTTTTTCAAGGGACACTCAGAATTTAATTGATCTGTTCATGCTATACAGGTTTACAGAAGCTTGGTGAAAATTCCCTTTACCCTTCCTTTTGACCTAGATTCTGTCGGGACTAAGAGTGATTCGGCCTCCGCACCAAGTCCGGACATATGTTATATTTCAACTAATTATTCTAAGTTAAGTTTTTGTTCTAAACATATTCTGATTTTGTATGCAAAAAGGGTTATAGAACTACAAAAGCATTCTGTAAAAAGAAATAGAAAAACAAACTTCAGTCGATGAGTTCTTTTTGGAAGGAAAAGGCCCTCTTCTTAATTAAGCTTCAGGTGATAAGCTGGTTCCCAGACAACCACAATGCAAAGATCATCACAAAACACCCTTTTATATATCCTGTTTGGGGGCGATGAAATAATTGCCCCTCCCGTTTACCTTGTCACATATCATCTTAGTCCCCATTATATCCTGACTCTGCACTTCTCTTGGACACCCTTATCTCCAATCGTACATGACATTGGTTTTTTTCTTCATTTTTTGGCCTTTCACGGCCATTTAACTCTTGCTTTATTAACAGCCTCCAAAAACCCAGTTTCTGCAGTTTCTTATCAGCTTACTTCACTCTTAGGAGGTTAGCTCAGACCCTGCAATGCTAAAACTCCCTAACATACACGAATCAAGGCCCATCCTTAGTGAGAGGATTAATATGCTTTTATTGATCAACTTTGTCTGTGCAATTAGAATTTGTTTAATAATCAAAGTAGTAATTTTAAGGAAACTTAAAACTTCACAATTCCCAAAACACATAAATTGTCGACATTAGCTCACTAAAATGTTTGCATTGAACAAATGACCTTGAGGTCCATGCTAGGCTACCAAGCTGGACTGTGTTACTGAAGGTAGGCAGGCTAAAAAGAACACTGTAAAAAGTAGCTCGTCATATCTTCTTAAAAAATGACTTCATGTGGTAATAAACCATTGAACTAGTTTTATTCAACTCAAAATTTACTGTTTGAAATAATCATAATAATTATTTAGGTTGAATGAAACTAGTTCATTTACTTGTTACCACATGAAGTAATTTTTTGAAGTAGATCTGACGAGTCACTTTTTACATTGAAATTTACCACTATTCTAATGTTACCTCAGTGCAAAGGCATGTCTTTTTCTGCCATTTAATCTGCTTTTTTTCTGTTAATACCTTGGTTACTTGCTGCTGTTGATGCATTTATTTGATATGCAAAGAAAGCGATAATAAGTTTGTCTCACAAACTACAAATAATAGGCAAACACATGAATAGAGGTGTCACACATCACTTTCATTGTAACTCTGATAAACCTCATCAGTAATAAGCATTTGCTGATCCTAATTGCCCTCTGAATGAAACAAAATCATAGTACATCCAACAGTAAAAGCTCTGATTCTACATGCTGATACCTTTTATGGCCAGTGTGGACATGCACACACTTTAATTCCTCCAGCAGCAGATTTATATACGTTTAAGGGGCCCTTGTCAAATTCTTAGCATAGATCGCTAGTGAGACATTCTTATCAATGAGCAATGTTATCTTATCAATGGCCAGAAGTGACATGTAATTTATCCTGACACTGTGACCTATTCACCACATGCAAAGGAAACATGATTAGAAATGAATAACACACAGGTTGAGGTATCGTGACAAAAAAAGAGTGTAGGTTAGGTTGAATGAGGTTTCAGCCAGTGTTCTGTTAAGTCTGTCCAAAACCCAGAAAGAATGTGTTTGTAGGTGGAGCATGAATAGGTCAATTAAGCACTCAATTTGGGAAACCTCCAGCTTTTGGGATGGTCAACATTTTGATCTCGGATGACTGACAGAAATGGACAAAGCAGAGCATTTGAAAGGCAGAAAGAGAAACAGTGTTCGGTCAATAAGCTTCTCTCAGAGTGGAGCTCCTTTGCATTTCCCTAACTAATCAGAGTCAAACAGACAATTGACCCAGACCCTGCGAGACACTTAGTCCTTAGCACTTATCAATTAATGCACTCAATCGATCTCTCGCTCTTATGTTCTTTCTCTCCTTCTTTTGCTCTCTCGTTCTTTTAACCAACCAAGAGCTTTTAGCCCACTACCTTGCAGGAACCTGCAGAGAAAAATGTCTGTCCAGGGTTTTCAAAGAAGAAACTGTTTTGGATCATCTTCTTAAGACTTTGGTCATTTTCTTTCCTGCTCTGATTCATCACTTTCACAAGAGTTCGAGGTAACCCAGTGGAGAAGTAAGCAATACTCCATGGCTGGAACAGAGTGGCTTCGTCTCATGTGAAGGACGCTGAATTAGGGAGAGTAATAGAATTCCTGAAAATTGAAATGTTGGAGCTGAGGGATGGGCACGGAGATGGACAGCTGCAGGAAGGGAATGACTCCATTCAAACACAATCAGTTATACAACTGTCCTTCTCTGGGCTCAGTCAGGTTGACTCAGGTCAGGAAAGTAGATAAAGCGTACATCTAGGTCTTGCAGTGAAGGTTATTGCCTGCTCCCTTTCTCCTTTTCCTTCATCTTATCCACTTACTGCTACACTATATGTGCAAAAGTGAGACACCTGCTTGTCTGACATTTCTTCCAACGGTTCATTTCTGAGCCTGGTTGGTTGCTCGCTTCCGATATGTAGGAATAAGACAGACCTTAGAGTCTCATCACTTTTCTGACCGTCTCTAGTAGAGCCACCACAAGAAAATGATGAACTTGAAAATGGAGAATTGAAAGAGGTTTTCACTCAATGTTAAAAAAAGGGTGTGTTCAGCCAAATGAGTGAGCTCAGGTACTGATGTTGGAAGATGAGATTTGGATTACAGCATTACAACTGTACTACAGCTCATCCCAAACATGTTCAAATATTGCCTCATTTCTCCAATTCAAAAGTGTTCCATTGGAGCTCCATCACTCCAACTCATCCCAAAAGCGGACAGTGGTTTTTCAGCACTCTAACTCAGTTTAAACATGTTCAGTGGAGCTTTATCACTCCAACTCATCCCAAAAGTGTTTATTGGAGCTTCGTCACTCCAACTCATCCCAGATGTGTTCAGTGGAACTCCATTACTCCAATTTATCCCAAAAAGGTTCAATGGAGCTTTATCACTCCAACTCATCCCAGTGTCCAGTGGATTTTCAGCACTCTAACTCAGTTCAAAGATGTTCAGTCGAGCTTCATCACTCCAACTCGCCCCACAAATGTTCAGTGAGCATTATCTCTCAAACTCATCCTTAAAGTGTCCAAAGGATTTTAATTCCTCCATAGAAAATGTTTACTTTGCATTGCACGTGTTAAGCTTCAGGTACCATCTGCACTAGAGCATTTACAGCTCCCCAGTGGTAGGTCATAATGTTGTTGATATGGACACCAGCATCTTTCTGTACTAGTGGCATTTATATAATTTCCAGGGAAAACAGCTACTGAGTAAATGTTTATTTATTTAATTTTTCAAGAGCTATCCTAAATATAAGATAATCCACCTGCACAAGTAAAGGAAACGTCAGATGGAAATAGCTGTCAAGAAGGCCTTACTGAGAAAAAGAAATAGCAAAAAAGAGATGTTGTTGGTGTTTGCAGAACAATGGATTGTCCATCCCAGAGTCCTGATCTCAACATTGTTGAACATGTTTGAGATTACCTGGATTTAGCAAAGCAGAAAGTGCGACCAAGCAGCTTTGTAGGTGTGGGAAAATGCAGATTTCTTTGAAAAACTGAGAGCAAGCCTCCTGAAAAGAATAGAAGCTGTAAAGGCAAAGGATGGACAAACTATATACCAAAAAATGTGATATTATATTTAGACATTGAGAGTTATGTTTTTCCTGATAAAAAATGAATAACTTATTCTTAAGAGCTGTTTTGACTGGAAATAAACTGACATGGTATCTGACTTATGCTCAGTACTGTAGTTTAGAATTTGTTTATCTGTGTTCATTGTCCAAATAGTTCGTAAATCTAACAAGCCTAAAATATTGGAATAGGGAATATAGTTAGTACTGTAGTACTGTATTGATATCAGCTGATGTTTGTTAATCTAATTGATTAATCCTGATATACCTTGCGTGGATAATATTTTGAGGTGCAATAATCAGCTCATGTTCTGAATGACTGGACACTCAGAACTGGAGGGTCACACTGGAGATGGCTGCTATATATTTAAACTAAACTCACTGGTCTTTGTAGGCATATTACATTGTTCCCTGGCAGTAGGTCACTGTGTTGTTGTTAATGTGGTCAACGGTGTCTTTCTGCATTAGCTGCTGGAGACGACCGCGCCATCCTGGGAAAACAGCAACTTATCATACATCACATTACTGCTAGTTCACCAGGAAGAGGAGTGGGGCATAATTGGACAAAATCTCATTTCACAAATGTACGAGGGGTGGGGTTTGTGGGGGAGCCAAAAAAAGGAGAGTGGTATATCCTTGAATGTGGATGAACACACAAAGTCATCCTGACTGTCGGTTTCCTTTAATTAAACACACTCCCATTCGTTCCTGAGACATATGGATGTAATTAGAAGTAAACAAATCATTAATGCAGCGTGCGTCGTGAGTGAAAAACAGCAGCCACACTATTGGCAACACTTTTATGTTCCTCGGAAAGGCAGGCATGGCGGAAGAAAAAGCACACATGCACACACGCACGCATGCATGCACAGCCTGGCTTCTCCTGTAAGTGATGAAAGATTAGGAAATCTGAGACAATCCCAGATTTACCTGAGCTTCTGGCATGAGGTTTCGCTTCCCCTCGTGTGTTTGGTTATACTCCATGTGGCCGGATGTTAGCTTGGCACACCGTCTGCGCGCAACCTGCATCTTGTCAGAATCTCTGAGTTTTTATTTGTGCTCTGTTCATCATCGTTAGAGTCCCAGTGGACGTTGGGTTCAAATTAAGAGACGTTTCATTGTCTCCCACCTGCAGTTCATTAGCAGGGTAAAAGAGAGCTTCATTTAAAGGAAGTCTCTGGTGAGTGATGTCATCATATTGCTTTGCCTCTTCCCATTCCTCGCTCAAAGGATTAGTATAGATGCACAATAGCATTGATACTTTATCGATATTGGCTCATATTTTTGAAACTAATAGTGTAGAAGTGGTATCAATCTAATAGAACTGGTATTAGGCTGAAACAGGCAGAAAATACCAAACAAATGGTATTAAAATAAGAACAATGAAGTTTGGAAGGAGTTCCACGCCTGAAGTTCCTCTTCCTTCATGTCCAACTTCTGAAGTTTCAATCTTTCAACTACCTGTGACAAAGTATTCACACCCCACCACGTCCTTGTTCCTCAGTCTTACCTCTGTTAATCAGGGAGGCCTTTTTGCTGAAAATAGAAGAACTCTACACTCTTAACAAAAGGATACTGAAGAAGGTTCTTAGTGGAACCCTTTTTGGTGCTACATAGAACCATTTCTAAAAGGGTTCTTGAAAGATCCATGTACGACAGGTTTTCCATCATACTGACCTGGCAAAGAACCATTTATGTGTTCCAATGGTTCTCGAATTGTTTATGATTCCATATGGAACCATTACCTTTATCAAAGAACCCTTGACGAACCATTTTCATCTGGGTTCTCTCAGTACTTACAATCAAACAGCCCATTCTCATTCTGCAAGCACATGTTCAAGAATCAAAATAATATTTGATTCACTTCAGAATTCAGTGCCTATTTTATTTATTGTTGATGTTATGATGCTTTTGACATTCCTTTTGGGCAGATATGATAATGCATTCATTTCCCTGTGTTACAGTTAAATGGAAGAACTTGTTGTGCCCAGTGAGGACATATTTTTATAGAAATCAGATCAATCTGTCTGATTTCATTGTCCGTATTGTTCCCAACAGGCCTAACATATTGGTTTTGGGTAATATATCTAGTGAGGATGCACAGAAGGATCAATTCTGTATTGAAATTGTCTCGTTTTTACTTTAAATGGCAGTTGTATTTGATATTATACCCTGCCTTATATTCTGGTGTGACTATGCTGTAATTATTGTAATGTTTTCATAGCAAAACTGATGAACCTGTTTGATTTGGTGCACCGTGTTTATTTTGCTCAGATTGTTCCTAACATAGCAAGTGTAAAATATTTATACTGGTGGAATTGGACATTGGTTGCCTATGGCTCTAAAAGTTTCATATCCTGATGCACCCCAGTTGAGCAACAGCTGAATTCAAATCAGCCGAAAACTGCAGAGGCCGACTCTTCCTGCAGTAAGAATCAGATTAAAATATGGAATGTCGCACGGTGGCTGTAGGGCCTGCGGGCAAGACTGGGTAGATGCATACAGTATATGTTGATTCAGCATTGCTGTCTCTGCAGTGCGACTGAGATTTTGTGCTCTTACATCGAATACATGCTGAGAATTAGGTTTGAATCTAAACTACAAAAAGGTCTCAAAGTCCTCAATGTTCACTCGCTGGCTTTAAGGCCAAAATCAAATTTAGGCTGTCTTAGATATCTCAAATGTGATACTGTTACCTATAAAATTCAGGCTTTCTACATGGCCTCTGCTGCTGTTTTAGCTATATGATGTACAGTACTTTGCAGATGTAAGAAACCACTCTTCATTTAATTCATTTCCACTCAAGACAGCCATTAAACATTGTTTTTACAAGGTGTTTCTGAGGAGATTAGAAGATCACCCAGTTGTATTGAAATCTACAGAAAAAAAGTGGGAAAAATCAGGAGTTTCCAAAACTGGAGTTAAAAAAACGATTACAAACTTCAGAGTTAATGGGACTCCTAACAACCATGCAAGACGTGGTAGACCACCAAAATGCCCCTCAGAAAACAGCACCTAAAGTTTTCATCTTTAAACAATGGACTCAACTCACTCAACAGTCCAGACCGCAACATCACACGATGATCACTTGGATCATGAGGAGCAGCATGCACTTGTATGATTGAACTTTGTAGTTGTGGAAAAATATCCCTGCAGATTTCTTTGAAAAACTGAAAGCAAGTCTCACAAATAGAACGTACACTGTCATAGAGTCAAAGTGTGGACACACTAAATACTGAAAAAGTAGATATCATATTTAATTGTTGAAGTGTCAGTGTAATTTTCTGTTGAGTATATAGATTTTTATTTATTTTTGTATTTATTTGCTCTTTTTATGATGCCTAAAAACACATTTTAACTAGTATTTAAATAAATGAAGGGTGGTCTTTGACTTTTGTACTGCCCTGTACATTGTTAGTAATTAAGGTTCTGTGCAGGTCCATTTTTCATTCATTAAGGTACAAACAATGTAAATGTTCCCTCAAAGGTACAACAGTGGTTTTAAGGTCCAATTGTGTACCTTAAATAAGTTATGCCCAGTAATAATATTCATATTCATATAAAACCTGCTGTTTTAAAGTAGAACAATGAAAGGAAAAGCCTGGAGACGAGACGGGGTGTGTGGATTCAGTACAACTTAGAAAATTTCAGTGGATTATGGTACAATTATGTTCCCTGGCTAAAGGTACTGAGATGTACCCTTGAGGGAACCACCCCAGTGACCGTTTACTACCTTTTTGTCTGAAAGTGTAGAGAACAGTTTGTCAGAAACCACACAATCAATAAGCACATAAGCTGTTTGCAATTACTTTGAAACTAAATAAGACCTTTTTTGTAAATTAACACTGATTTATGTTAAAACCCAGTTAAGAAGCAGTCGATATATCAGCCACATTTGGAGCAGCTGACTAAAACAGGCTGTATTTTGCATATGTTATGAGTAGATATGGTCAGATTGGCCTGAAAGCTGTGGCATCTCTAAGCGCCTGTAGAGAAAAAAAAAAGATTTGGGTCCATTTGCGAGTATTAACCTGCAGTAACCCGCCTCCCCTCGATGCACACGCAGTCCTCAGTTCATCTGCCTAGCACAAACATGTGCAACTTTTAACTCCACTTAACACGTCTGACAAATGTGCCAGCGTTATGAATGTTTTAATATCCGGCTGCCGTTCAGCGTATCTGCTCTCGGGAAAACCAGGCCACTCGCCTTCACAGACGGCACAAGAAAAACAAAACATGAAATATAGACGTGCGCAGGAGAGCGACTCCACCGTGCCGTCTCATAAACATCATCAATATCGTCCCTGACCCAGGCTGGAGATGTTGGGAGCTATTGATTTGGGTGTATTGTGCACCGAGGATTTGTTGCTCAGTGTGTAGTGTTCAGAGGCTGAAACAAAAACGTCTGATCAGTGAGGCTTATCTATAAGGTGACCTGGTACGCAAGAATTAAAACGATAGTTTAGCAAAAAAAAAATTCATTCACAGAATTGTCCTCTTACCACAAGTGCAATCAGTCAGCCAAGACGTGTTTGGTGTCTTTTGCACTAGAGTTATGAGGCTAATGTAGCAAACAAGTAATGGAGCTTACTCTCCATAGATTGTGTCTTTTTTATTATGTTCTATACTTTCATTGATTTTACAAGGGGCGTTTGCCATTTTGTTCCCTCACTGTGCTCACTCCGGGGGCAGCACAGCATCACCAGCCTAGGGCAACCAGGTCTACCCAGTCAGTCCTGAGATTTGAACCTGTGACCTTCTGGTTCACTTCTCCTACCACTAGGATTCTCTAACACAGGGGTCAGCTATGAGGAGCATTTTGTCTTTTCAACAAAAATCAAACCACAACATTTTATATCCATTTTACTATCTACACGGTGCTGACCAGAGGAGGGTGGGTTCCCCTTCTGAGTCTTGGTTCCTCTCAAGGTTTCTTCCTCTTGCTCTACCTTTGCCGCTGTCACCATTGGCGACGCTTATGGGGGCTCAGACTCTGATTTTTCTGTAAAGCTGCTTTGTGACACCACCTGTTGCAAAAAGCGCTATATAAATAACCTTTGACTTGACTTTGACTTGACCATCTTGGCTGTAAATATGTCTCAGTATGTAAAAAATATAATATACAATGCAGACAAACTGCAATGCAGGCTTTGCTTAGCTACAGCTAGCTTTAGCTTAGCTATAGCCACTTTCCTAGCATCTCTGACAGGAAACCTTTCCTCAGAAGTAGAATAATTTCTTCTAAAAAGTCTCTCAATGTTGGATTTCTTACAAGGCTGAAGTGAACTTCTTATTCACCAGCTTCTTGTTTGTATTTTCCTGTTTCACCTTAAATGGTGCCTGAGATGCCAGAGTGTAACTGCTGCATCATTTAAGGTGGAACAGGAAATTCTGAATGAGAAGCTGGCAAATGAGAAGCTGACTTTGAGGCCAGAAACTGAACGGAATTAGGAATATAGAAACAACGTTGATGGTGCCGTTTATCCCCAGACTAGACTGGGCAACATCCAGTGTTTAGGAAAATCAGGGTTGGTATAAACCCTGGTAGATAAAAGCCTTCAACTTAGCGTAGGTGCAAAGCACTAAATGACCAGGTTTGCGGGGCTGTGTAAACAAGTGCTGTTGTGTGATTGCAGGTCCTGGACTCCGGAGTCTAATCTATGCTTTGAATATCTGTTTAGGTGTTCCAGGAAGGAAGCTTGTCAGAAATGGGAGGTGCCTCAACGCTTCAACACAGAGCTCAAACAGTGTGTAGACATCACTGTCACGCCCCAGAACATGTCTGTGACCGCTGCCTCCACTCAGGTGAATTAGCCTTTTTTGTTGCTTCCAAAGCATCGCTTTTTTATGTGCTGTGAACATTCTGTCAGCCTCTGTATTGTCCAGCCCTAATCTAGAGTTATCTTTCAAGTTTTTATTTAAACATACAAGCAGCTGTATAGTTTGATCCCCATATAATCCGGTGATAAACAGTCAGTAAAAGCAGACATTTGTTTTCTGAATAGAAAATAAGGCTCTTTGGAACACGTCGGGCCGCAGGCTTGAACCTTTTTTGCCCTTCAGGCTTTATAGACTGTTATTGAGTATATTGTTAGATGTAGCGCATGTCTGCCTGGATATTACTTTAATCTTGTGTAATGTTTGCTTAAATGAAACCTCCAAATGAATCTGCCTAGACGCTCTATTGCCAGAGCTGGAAATATTGTGACAGAGAAAGTGATTCTGTTTGATTCAGCCGTATTTTTTATTTATGTGGATCAAACAGTGCTTTTGTTATGAAGTCTCATGGTCATTTCTCTGTGTGCACATCCATCTGTATGTGTTTGCTCTCTCACAGTTGAATG
The DNA here is from genome assembly GCF_015220715.1 of Pygocentrus nattereri. NCBI lineage: Eukaryota > Metazoa > Chordata > Actinopteri > Characiformes > Serrasalmidae > Pygocentrus > Pygocentrus nattereri. The sequence goes on along the minus strand of NC_051238.1, from coordinate 8,891,463 downwards.
TTAAGGTGACGAACGTGCCGAACCTGTCGGTGGGCGTGACGTGTGTTTTTGAGGATTTGAGCGAAAGCCCAGGAGAGGTGCTGCCTAAAGGCCAGGTGTTCTGTATGTCCCCATCTCTGCGGGACGTCCCAACGCTGACGCATGGATACGGTAGGACATGCAGATCGAGCACTCACACCAAACACTCTCAATGCACGTCCAACACTCATGAGCAGGGGTGCACAAACTTTCTGTCTGCCATCTGTGGTTGGCTAAGCCAAAAAGACAAAATAATGAACTAATAAAGAAGTTGGGTAGGTTCAGATAGTATTTTTTAATAACACTACAATATATTATACTACCAAATACTTTTGGAAATACAAATTTTACAAATACATAATTACGATGGGGTAACTTTCAGCAGACCAAGTCAAACACTGGCAACTGGCAACCCTGCTTTTGAGTAATGCTTGTCTCTTACATATTATTAACTGCTTAAATGTCTCCTATTTAGTCTGCTCTTCCTGTTAATATGAATATGGAATGATTTGTATATTTTATTCATTTTTGTATAACCTTTGTATAAACTTTTTGAACAAGAAAATGCCTGAATAGTGTCACGTTATTGTTACTTGGATTAACCCTTCAAAGCTGATGCAAAAACGTGATTTCAGCCATTTAATCTGCTCCTTTAGTAGCAGTTTGTTAAAACCGTTTATGTATTTGTTTTATATGTAAAGAATGTGACTTAACAAAGCCTGAAATATGTACATTTTTATTTAGTTAGTCACAAACTACTTTTTAGAACAAGACCATGCATGAATAAGATTATAAGTTGCACATCACTGACATTTTATCATTACTCTGATTGAACTGCTCTCTGAAAGAGGTCATTCCCTTGGTAAACAGCACAGTATATCCAACAGTAAAAGAAGGCTCATGCTTCTGATTCTGCGCACTCATCCATTTTTCTCTGGCCAGTGTTAAGATTTATACACTGTTTATCCTCTACTGGCAGATGTAAATGAGTTAAAGGAAACTTTGCAAAAGTCTTCAGAAGTATTGGAGGTAAAGGGTTTGATGGAGTTAGAGATAACCCGTTAACTCACATGTATCAGACTCCAGTCCTAATGGGCCAAAATGCTACAGACTTCCGTAGACTGTCTCATTAAACACACCTGATGCAGCTCATTAGCTAATTAGCAATTCCTTCATTAACTAGACTGTTAGATGAGGGTAAACTCTCATTTCTGCAGCTTTTTGGCCCAGAAGTTCTCCAGTTTGACATGCCTGCTTAACTCTTAGGAGTCAAGAATTATTATTAATATTGCTCAGATGTAATTGTGTGATTAGGCAGGCTTCTCTGTGGAGTTACCATATTATTTGTTTTGGTGAGAGGTGCTGCAAATATCCCTCGGATGGTATGCTGGTAGTGCGTAAACAGATATTTCTCAGAGTTATTCAACATAAGCCACCCCCACCACCACAACCATGGTGCTATTATCACTCTCCAGTGGCTGGGGGGTGAAATCAGACAATAGTATATTTGACACCTGCCTAAAATGGATCTCCAGTGTGTGCTGTATATTTACACTTGTGTCCAAACATACTTTGTAGGTGTTAATTTAAACACTGTTAATTTTACTACTCGGTTGTAAGCAGTCCTTAGAAAAAGGGTCATCAGAGAGCACTGTTTGTTCGCGTTTCCAAGCCCATTAATGCTAGATAAAATATCCAAGGCCAGCGATGCTCATCATAATGTTCCTGAAACTCCATCCCAGGTTTTTATTTATTTTTTAAATGTACTCTAAGAACACAAATGTACTAGCAGTAACCTTTAGACTTCTACCTAAGCCTGATATTCCCATTAATGACAATTATGGCATGTCCAAATGGAAATATTATGCCAATTATGGTGAAGTGAGGCACACAAGTATAATTGGATGGCCAGAAATTTAGTCATTAGTGGAAGCAAAGGGCTGTCGAGTTTGGAAATGTAAGTGCATTCCGCTTGCAGATGGAGGAAGTGGATAAATGCGTTCGCAATCAAACCTATTAGAGTTCCGAACTTTGCTGAAATTATGTGCAGGTAGGAGGATAATCACTATGTTCCTGCTGTATGAAGTCCTGCTTGGTCTCCTCCTGTACTAATTGGTCACTCTGACCTCTTTTCTCTGTCTTTTTTTCTGTCTCCTTCATGCAGGTGATAAGCGAGTGGTCAAGCTCTCGCTCAAGTCCAAGGAGACTGGGCTCAAGTTCATCACCACTGATTTCGTCTTCTATAACTGCAGTGTCCTGCAATCGTGAGTCCTGACTCTGTTTTTTCTGTGGCTAGCAGACGAGCTTTCACCACCAAAGCAAATCTGCTGCTTTAGAGCGGCTCTCTCTGGGGTTCTTCAGTGGCCGTCTGTGCTCACTCTCTCTGCATAATCTCAAATAGCAGGGGATCTGACTATTTCATTTGCTGTCGCTAGAAAACTCCCGCTTTCCAAAACTACAGTTCTTCCGGAGAGGAGGAGAGAAAAACTTTTCACAGTTTTGGCCTAATTTGCTGTATAGTGAGAGTTTACCGCTTTATTTTTTTTTTAGGTCTCAGAGTTCCTAAAATGCCTAAAGGGCACAAAGTGGAGAGTTTCAGCTGATATAAAAATGAAAACAATCAAAATGGAGCTGACACCAGCATCTGCATAGCCTGACTGCCTAAATAAAAATGTCAAAGGAATAGATCAGAATTGCAGAATAGCAAACTTGAACCCACTGGCTTGCCATTTTTAAATAGTTAGTGCCTAAAGCTACACATGTTAGTTTGTTGCCATTGTATAATGAGTTATCTTCTCCTACGTTTAACCCTTAGAAATCAAGTTTTTACTGTTGTTTTGCTTAACTACTTAAATATAATTGCATACATATGTATAATTACAAAGTGAGTTACTTACTCCAAGTTTTTTCACTTATTTCATGGTCAAGAAATGACAAAACCTTGGCAAAGGACGTTTATTCTTTCTAAAAAACCTCAACAGAATTTCACCAAATTCAAATTGTAATAACATGTTTCCTCTTCTATTTACAAACGCAAATGTGGTAGTATCTCATCATCATCATCATGATCATCATCTTAAACTGCTTAATCCAGATAGGGTCACAGTAACACTTGGAAGAGCAGAGAATCTCAGACGATCCTGTTCCCCACAACTTCCTCCAGCCTATTCCAGGGTACCCTTAGGCGCTCCCAGGCCAACTTGGAGATATAATCCCTCCAGTGGGTCCTAAGATGATCCTGGAGCCTCGTCCCAGTAGGCCGTGCCTGGTAAACCCCCACCAAGAGGCGTCCAGGGCACATCCTGATCAGATGCCTGAATCACCTCAACTGGCTCCTCTCAATATGGGGGAATAGCTGTTCTTCTCCGAGCTCCTCCCAGATGACAGAGCCCCTCACCCTATCCAGTATAGTGTAGCCAGCCACCCTGCAAAGAAAGGTCATTTTCCCTGCTTGTATTTGCAATCTCATTCTTCCGGTCATTGCCCACAGCTCATGACCACAAGTGAGGGCTGGTATGAAGACCGACCAGTAAACAGAGAGGTTTGCCTGATAGCTTAGCTCTCTCTTCACCACTACAGTCCAGTTTGGTGACCACATTACTGCTGCCGCCTGTCTCATCCTGCAGCCGATCTCACGATTCCCATCACTCGTGAACAAGACCCCAAGATACTTCAACTCCTCCAGCTGGGGCAGATTGTTTCCCCTAACCTGGACTTGGCATGCCATGGTAGTGACTGAAAGTTTGTAATCAGCACTTTCCAAAGAATTTCTCTAGCTGTTTCAGTCAGTTACTAGTGAGAAATAATTTAGTTACACCAAGCTTTTGTTGCTAACAGTGATATCTGTGACTTAGACTTAACTCGAATTACGAAATAATTTCAAGTTCGTCATTATCCATATTGTCATCCCCTACACTCAGCTTCATTTTTGGTGACTGATACTGGCGTCAGCTTCGTAATTAAGCCACCAAACTGCCCATCACAATGAGATCCCATGTAGCGTGCTTAAATACATAGCAACGCATCATGACAACCAGACCATTCTTCCAAAATTAAAGTAGCCCATTCTGCTGCTGACAGTGCTGACATCCACTCTGTTGACAAGCAACTATCTGATGTTTGCTTTCATTTCGTACATCATTCAACTGTAAATGCAGAGATGTGGCCTCGCTGTAATACGTCTGAAATGCACATCCCCACAGGGGATAAAAACTTGGCACTCAGGAGGGAGTAGAATATCAAAAGCCACCACCCTTGCAAATGTTAGTAATCATATCCTTGGTCAAGAAAGCTAGGCTCTGTACCAGCACTGTGGAATCACTCCTATGGTAGAAAAAAAGTCCTCCCTTGCTGCAGATTGTCAGTAAATGAGGGTAATTGGTTCGGAGGTGTGAGTGGAGGCTGGGTAATTGGAGTGTACTCCAGCTTCACGCTGCTAGGCCTAATATCAGCGCTTAGCCCAAGCAGGTTGGCCCAAACACAGAGCCATGATTGCTGACGACTGAGAGCGAGCGGCCCCATGTGGAGAGCGTGGGGCCAGAGGTGCAGGACACAGCTGTGCTCCGATCCGATTCACACATGATACTGAATGGTCAGAGAGGCATGAATGCACCCTGTTCTTGAACCATAGTCCTACAGCCTTAAATGTAGAGGTTCCGCCATTGTTTCTGGCTTGGATATATAATTCTAGGTAAAATGCTAATTGATATGGAACATCCATTAAAAGGTGCGTTAGGAAACGAATAGTGGTTCTATTATGGACTTTTATGAACTTTCAGGAGAGGTTCTTGACTGAAACCCATCCTACTTTAATAAATTCCCATCTCTACACTTTCCCATGACAACGTTTTCACATTCCTCAGCACCACCCCATCTCCTCCCTGTTTCTTAGTCCTATCTCTCAATCCAGACACTGTCCGGTCCAGGTCCGCTGAGTTCTTTCCCTCTCTCAATCACACAGTCTTCCTTTTTTGTACCACCACCATATATTGAAGGCATGGTCCAAAATCTCAGAACAGAACTTTTGGCAACTTTAGGAGTGCATGTTTCAGAGGTTAAATTGGAATTTGGAAATTTGTAGAATTCACATAGAAAATTTACTAAAAGTAACTTGCTACCATATGTAGCAAACAAGCTGTCGCCAGCATGCAGTTCTGGAGCCACATGTGGTTCCTTTACTCCCTGTCGAGTGGCACAACCTTCTAAATTGGGGTCATCAACATGTGACTCCACAGCAGAATAATTTTGGTAAAAGTAAAATAAAGAAAGATTTAAGATGAACATCGGTAATTTGGAGACAAATGCACTTATTTGCATTTAGAAGCACTCAGCTGGTTTCCTGATGTGTTTAATTTGCAATAAGAAACTGTCATACACTAGAAAGTCAAAAAGCTGTAGCCAGCTTCTCATTCACCAGCTTCTTGTTCAAATTGTCCCAGCAAATGAGAAGCTGATTACACCCTAATAAGAAGTCAAATGTTGAGAGACAACTTACACGAAAGTATTCCACTTTTGAGGAAAGGTTTCCTGCCGGAGATGTGAGAAAAGCAGCTATAGCTGAGCTAAAGCTTAAAGCTCAGCAAAAAGTCTGTGTTTGCATTTATATTATATATTTTAGCCTATACCAGTACATTAGCACATACTGAGACAGATTTACAGCCAAGATGGTAAAATGGACATAAAATGTTGTGGCTCCCAAGGTGGTTTGATTTTTGTTGAGAGGGCAAAATGGCTCTTCTTAACATTTGGGTTGCCAACCTCTACTACAGTATGTTTCTATACAATGTGAGTTATGCTTAGGAAACCCAGCCCTAGTTATTCAACTAATTATCGAGGTGCAAGTTAGGCTACACCAAGCTAACTAGCTAGCTAGCTAGATCCATTCACAAATAACCTGATCAAACTGTGACATTGAGAGAGGGTTAGATCACCACCAAACAAGCTAGATAATCGTATTATGAGTGCACAGCCATCTCAAAATGTTAGGAAATGTTGGATATATCATTTCACTTGTCAAGATACCTTTTTTTTGTAGTGTTGGCTACTTCCTGGCACAGGAGGTATTCTGTTTTCTGTGGCACAGCCACAGCAAATGTGGTTCAGTTCAGTCACACTTGCAGGGTAAAACCACAAACCTCTGCTAGGATAATTTCACTGTTCCAAGTGGATCCACCTTTTCTAGATCAATTTATAGCCTCAATTTCCAAATGAATCTCTTGGATGTTTAATGACTACGTCTCCTGGACAGCTTGTGAGATTGCAGTGATGCATCGTGGAGGGGTGGACGGTGTCCCGTAGACTTATTATCAAGTTGTTCATTTTCTCCTGATGACTCAGAGAATAGCAGAAAAGTGATGAGGCATGGATTTACCGTCTTACTCCTTGACACAAGGCGTGATCAACCAACCAGACTCACTTTCGCAGTGAAATTGTACCAAATCCAGACGGGACTGCTGACGGCTGGTTTACCGAGGCCACTCTGCCTCTGAGTGTGCATTGGTTTGGAGAGGAGCTTGCGCGGATGCTCTGTGAGTCATTGCGGTGGGTGGAAAAGCAGCTGCTCGTCCCCGAGGCCAGGGACTCCCTGATCGTTTCAGGCTTTTCTGTTTCCACGCTGTTCTAACCATTCACCACAGACTCGTACATCACTTAACACAGCCAGCCAGCTCAATCGCACATTGTGAGCAGAGCTTTTGTTTTTTGTGTTTTTTTTCCTCCCCAACCAATTTAAAACCAGCTCTGATTGTGATTAGCATCAGAACGGAGGGGAAATGTGAATTAGTTTATGGAAGAAAAGGTGGGAAAATGAAAGAAGGAAGAGGAGGGAGAAATGCTGAAAGCTGGGAAAGCGCTGGTGAAGGCTGTCACATGATAAAAATAATTTGCTCCTGGCTAAATGTGTTCAGGTTGAGGATGAAATTGCCTTGTCTTCTGGCAGACCTACACACACATGCACATCTACACAAACACGTTTGCACACACAATCAATTCTTTTATGCGCGTACATGTGTGCTTTCCATACACACGAATGTGGAAGCAGGCTCGCACGGATCCAACGAGCTGGGCTCGCCAGTTGCCATGGCAACCCTGGTCCTGAGTGAGGCCTTCTACTTTTGCCAGCACCAGAGCCAGAGCCAGATTATTCCTGTTTCTCACAAAAGCCCTGTGGGAGCATTTAGCCCTCAGACAGTCTCTGCGCACACACACACACACACACACACACACACACACACACACACACACACACACACACACACACACACCACCCTCCACAGACCACTGGCTCCATCTTCATTTCCCCACAGTTCTCCAGCCACCTAGCCCCCGCTAGCCCTCCTTTCCTCTAAGGTACTGTAATGACCACCTGTAAAAGAGAGGGATGGGCAGTGGCAGGGAGGCTTGATTGATGGTGTTCTTGCGTAAAAGTATACTTGCCATTTAAAGCATTTCCACTTGGAAACTATAGGCTAGTGCACGCAAGGAGAGCAGCCGTTATGAAATCTCTTATATAAATCTTCAAAAAAAAAAGAAAGGAAAAAAGAGAGATGGAAAAAAAAAAACTTTCTTCTCTTTCATCCTCCCAAGCATCTGTTTGCGAGGATGGCTCAGACTCCTTTTTCCCTGCTCCTCAGCTTTGGCTCAGAGTGTGCATTCATTAACCAGCAAGTACTTTTGCTGCATTGATGCTCAACCTAGATTTGGAAGCCCCTACATTTGTCAGTAACCGTGGAAACGTACCCGCCGCAGGGTTAGCTCTCAGCTCCCTAACCAAGATCATACTAACCGTACATATTTTACATTTTAAATGCTCCGACACTTGTAGAGCCTGCTGGAGTCATTTCTTGTTGGGAGTTTTTTTCAGCAGAAGGGTAGATAATGATATTCTGCATTAGATAAGAGTATAAAAGTTGGATTTTGAGAGATGAGCTTAGGCCTTAGGCTGGGTCACATGCATTAAACTCCTCAGAGTGCTAATATAGGATGGGTTTCTTTTTTTTTTACATTTCATATCTTAATGACCGAGTTTGCATATTCAGGGAGGGGTTTATAATAGATTATAGTGCCCTCTCAGCTGATATTAACTCATTCTGCTGTCTCAGCTCAGGCAACTTTAAAGCAAAAGTTCCACCAAAAGTCAAATTAACACAGTTCTCTCCTTAGCCCAAATGTACTGGATCAGCCAAGACATGATTGGAGTCCAATAATTGCTCATTTTACTTTTGCATGAGAGGCACAAGGCTAATATGACTAACAAGTAATGCAGGCTTGTAGTGATAGCACTGTGCAAACTGTGCTGAGTTGTTTAGTAATCTCAAATTGCTTATGTGATTTCTTACATTGAATGTGTTTACATGCATTCATAAATCTGATAACTGCAGAAAATCTAATATTGTCAGTAATCCAATCACTGTATTTACATGCACTTGGGTAATCGGATAATGTGAAACGCCACGTCAACATGAGTCAGGCAGTAATCGGATTTCTGCTTTGCAGCCAGCCAATAAATTCATAGAAGTAGACTTGGCGTAAACTAAAATAAAGTAAAGCTCAAACTTTATGTTGTGGCTTTTGTTTTTTAACATTTTGCCACTTTACCTGAAAATATGAACATTCATCATTGAGAACATTATTATTTAAACACTTCATTTCATCAAGCATGTAGTTTCAGCTTCGCTCCAGAAGTGTTTTCCTGCATCTTCAGACAACACTGCTTGCTTATTTCCAGGACCATGGTCAGTTTTCGCGCATGCTCAGACTGAGAAATCTGAAAGAAATCAGAGTAAGAGTTCACATGCACTGATTGCTGAGCTAATCCAGCTCTCTTTATCAGATTTCTTAATCGGATTTCTAGGATTCACTCCGATCTAAGATATGCTATTTACAGGACCATTTGAATAATCAGATAACTGCAGATATCCGATTATGATTGGATTATTGAGTGCATCTAAACACACTCATTCATTTCTATACAAATGGACAAAAATGAATTGGGAGCGCAGAATTTGCTTGCAGCACCACAAAATGTAATGTAAACAAACAGACTCAGTATGGTTCAAGACCATGGGCGCACACCCATACATCATCTCATGTACAAAGTCCGGTACTGACTTTTCCCCACACAGCAGCTTGTTTAGTAAGTGAGTGTTTTGCCCGCACTGCTTTTACTCCGCTCAAATTAAAACAGAGTGAATTGATGGAGGTTCAAATGCATGACGCAGCATATTCCAGCCAGGGCCTGCATATCAAAGCGCAGTATTTACTGCACGTTTCCTGCTGCAGGCACGACCTGCTCTGCCTTCCGCCCTCTGCATAAAAAATGTTCAACTCCTCAGGGCTGGATATTACACCATCCTCGGCGGTGCGTTCATTCCGGAGAAGCGAGGACACTGCGAGGAACGGCCAGACATGGCTGCTGCAACATTAGCGAGGCCTATCATAATCCATGCAGTATTTCACGCCTGAGCACTCCTTCTGCCAGAGATATTGTGTTTGCCACACATCATTGGTGGGCTGCTGAGGTGGTACTCTCAGTAATTCTGTAAAGAGAGAGAGAAAGAGGGGCTAGATCAAACTACAAACAGCTGAAATGTTTCTGAGGGCAATAGACATGTTTCTTTGAGCAGATCATTTCTGTTAGAGAGAGAGAGAGAGAGAGAGAGAGAGAGAGAGAGACTGGGGTGGGAGAAAGAGAGACCAAGGTATACAAGACAGAGAAGAGAGAGAGGGGTCAAGGTGAGAGGGCGAGAGACTAAAGTGTTAGAGAAAGAGATTTGAGAGTGTGTATGAGAGAGTTAAAGAGAGAAAGAGTAATGGAGAGAAAGAGAGAGACTAGAGTGAGGGGAAAAAAGAAAAAGAGAGATGGGGAAAGAGGAGAGAGAAAGAGACTTGGGGGTGAGAGAGAAAAAGATTAAGAGAGATGGGGGAGAGAGAGACTTGAGTGAGGGGGAAAAGAGAGAAAGAGATGGGGAGAAGAGCAAGAGAGACCCAGGGGAGTGAGAAAAAGATAGAAAGAGAGATGGGCAGAGAGACACTTGAGAGAAAGAGATAAGGAGAGGGGACTTGTGTAGAGAGAGAAAGAGATTGGGAGGGCGAGAGACTTGAGTGAGGGGGAAAAAGAGAAAGAAAGAGAGATAGGGAGAAGAAAGAGAGAGAAAGAGACTTGAGGAAGAGAGAACAACAGAGACTCAGGTAAGAGAGAGGGGGAGAGAGACTGAGGTGTAAGAGAGATAGAGAGAGAGAGAGAGGCAGAGGTATATGTGGGATAGAGAGAGGGGAGAGAGAGAAAGGGCTTTGGGTGAGTTAGTGAGTGAGAGAGAGAGAGAGAGAGAGAGAGAGAGAGAGAGCAGAGGGCTATAAAGGAGAGGAAAGAGAGAGATTATTCTGAGCAGTGAGCTGAGGGTGGGATGTGCTCGGACTGCTGAGTGCCCTCTGAGCCCTCTTTTTGAAGCACGTCTCTTGAGGGAAGGATATGATTAGTATGGGACCAAGTGTACACTCCCCGTACAAGCTCCCAGTGCGCACTCCCTGCACGCGGTCCAAGTGCATTCTCCCCATGTGTTCTCCAAGTCTCTACTACCTGTTCACACTCAAAGTACATACTTCATTCACTAATCATTACCTCTGTTTATTCAGTATTCAATGTGCATATTTATTGAGTCTTTATTGCACAACAGCACTGGTTGTATTTGGATTTGTTACAGTCAGCAATTGGGCTGTCAGAGTTATACAAATAAATTCATTTTCTAGATTAAAAAGCACTGAAAAAAATTGACCATCTTGCTGAATGGATTCATGAAATTCTTAAAATAATTTAAGGAGGCGAGCCAAGCTTGAGGCTCGTCTTCCTTCCAGTCTAACTTCCTAGGAATTGAATTCTCTACATTCTGCCTCCTGTGACAAAGTTTGGTAACTTTACCCACTTTATTTGGGTAGTCCAGTTTAGATGCTTTGTAGATACTTAAATTACTTTCAGTTTACACTCGACTAAATATCTACTAAATTGACCATAATTTTCTTTAACTCTAAATTTGGCTCTAATCCTAACCTTAATGTCAACCCAATACCTAAACCCAACCCTCACACTAGTCCTAGCCCTAACCCTGGTCCAAATCCTAACCCTCACCCCACCACTGTTTAGAATCAATTGTTCAGAGTTTCACCAGACAGTTTGTTAACAATTTGAACATCTGCAGATAATCTATAGGGGACAACAGTGGACTATCCAAATAAAGTGAGACCCAGAATTTAAAGCAGACGCAGCCCAAGTTCTCAGAGTTCTCCCCCCTCCTTCCATCATATAATCTCTTTTCTATATTGAAGACATAATCTCACAAACTGGTCATTTGTATGACCCTACATATGTTAAAATGATCCAGCTGGTTTACCTTATAGATTTCTTTATCATTTTCAAGTAAAGTATTTTGGAAGTTCTGTAATGTAATTAACATTTTTTTTGTTATTTGGATAAAAAAAAAAGAATATTAACTTGTCAAAACAATTAGCAGGTTATTCAACTGCTAATATAACTGATGGATACAGCCCAATCCAACAATAAACAAGAAATGACAGAGTAAGTAAACATACTAAAACACTGCAAGACAACACATTTAAACTACTACAGTCTGAGTTGAAGAGTGCAAATATATTAGTGCATAGCCAATTTTTATCCCACATTAGGATGATCATAACACCAGAATTTTTCATTTGTTTTTGGTACCAAATGTCGTAGCACAATGCTTGATACTAAAATGAAATGTGGCAAAACAAGGAAACATGCGCAGTGTAATTCATGTCAGAGTAGTGTTAGTCTGTTTCAACAGGGAATCAGTCAGCAGTATTAGACTGTTTATTTTGTTGTAGTGTTAAGAAGACAACGTTCAATAAGACATGCTGTGCATCTTTACGTATTAACGTCACACTCAGGTTCAGAAAGAAGGTCCAGCTCAATGTTTAGGTCTCAATACTGTTAAAGATATTACATCAGATTCATCCGCTCGGGACAGCGGGCCAAAACACGACTCATGTTAAAATTGTTCATTACACATTTCCACCAGAGAGGTCTCCAAATCTTACACAGTAATCCCAAATAGACTTAAGTGACTTCTAACATTGTTTAACAGACTGTATTCTACACTAGCGTTCAAAAGCTTGAAATCACTTGTCATCTTATTACTTTCTGTAGTTTTATTCAGTGGTAACTTATACAGTATTGTTTGAAGTACTATGAGCTAGACACCAGAGGGTATTTTACACATATTTATTTATTTATTTATTTATTTTCAGTGTTTTCCTTTTTTGGGAAATTCAAGCAGTTATTAAATGATAAATAATACACTGTAATGTATTTACTGTAATTCTCTGCATTTAGATTTGATCATGTTTCAAATGCAAGGTATTTTGCAGGTTAATTTCAACTTTATTCTCAAGGCTTTACCGCTCTCACAGTTATTATGGAATCATTTACAGCTCTGTTTATCATTTCAGACACATTTAAAACATTTTTTGCAGCTTCCCACAAATTAGTTGAAACATGTGAAGTTGTAAATTGATTCTAAACTTTTTGAATGGTAGTGTTTACAAATAAACAAAAGTATTGCACAATTCTGGCTCCTTCTGGGCTCCCTGGGGCAAATTGGCAGCATTAACTGACGGGACACGATTTAAACAATCCTGGCTGTTTATATACTTGCGAACCTTGTCCTGATTCCCTGGCTGTATGTTTTATGGTGCTACTCTCTCAGGGGTACAGGTGTGTTGTGCGGCTGCTGCTCCACGGGGCATAATGCTATTAATTGGATCCGTCGTTAAGGCCGGAGTCAAATCAGCCTTTTCAGGCCCACAGTTAATGAGCAATTGAAAGGCGGCTTGAAAGTGTCTGAGGTTCAATGGCCCTCCAGGATTAATTGCACATGTCGAAAGTGAAAGAGGAGCTTTCGTGACATATTGAGCGGTCAGATTTTTGCAGCAGCGTCTTCACTCACCCTGCGTGAGCATCCTCGTCGCCGGAGCTAATGTCTGACCCGGGGCACGCTCAAGATGTTAGCATGCTGCAGACGTGCGGCAGGCAGAGAGACTTCATTGTGAATCTTTGCGGATGTCACTGATGCATTGGGTTCCAGGGGGAGCCTCTTTTAAAAACAAAGTTTCCCTGTTTTACTGGAGACGCTGCCATCTTGGCCCTTATTTCCCTTTACCGCGCTCACACGTCTTTCTGCTCCACATTCACAGCTTTCATGGTGTTTTATGGGTCCTTAATGTGCCTCGACTCGAAAAACATAGCAGCCCTCCCTCCATCAGTTCAGTGCAACGAGCTGTATTGTTGCCAGAGCAGGAAAAACAGTACAAATAGCAACAATAACATAAATGGGAGCCAGTTGGGTCTGAACATTGAGTAGATGAACGATTTCGTTGGGCTTGCCCCTGACCGACATTGTCTTCTTTATGTCTCTCTCTCTGCAGGTGTTCATCGTGTGTGAGCAGCCCTTTCCCCTGTAACTGGTGCAAATATCGGCACATCTGCACCAACAATGTGGCTGAGTGCTCCTTCCAGGAGGGTCGAGTGAGCAGTGTGGAGGTAAAAGGAGACATGCTAATACTAGATTCAAGCCAAAAAGTGACACTGAACACAACACAAATAAGTGACGAAATATAAGTGAAGTGTTTGGAAAAGATTTTAGCGCAGCTCCAACCGAGCGTTTGAACAAACTAGCTTTTGTAAATGGCCAAATGTTTGTTTTTTTTATTCAGACAGATGCACACATCTGTACAAACAGATGCACGGGTCAATGAGTAAATTACTCATCCAGTGAGCTGTTTGGAAATCAGAGCTCAGTAACAGTAATGCTAGCATTTTACTGCCCCAACCATGCTTGCTGTAGAAAAATGAGCAGAAGGTCTTCAAGTACAAACAGTGCCAGTGAACATTGTCCCAAGTACTATTTTATTTCAAACTGGGTTTGATTCCCCAGCCGGGCAACCAGGGTGCTTTCTGTGTGGAGTTTGCATGATCTCCCCGTGTTTCCGGCCACAGTCCCAATACATGCAGACAGGCTGACTGGACACACTAAACTATGTGTGAGGTGTGAGTGATTGTACATGTCTGTGGGTCGGCCCTGTGAAGGACTGGTGACCTGTCCGGGGTGTTTCTTGCCTTCTGCTCAATGACCGCTGGGATAGGATCCAGCACCCCTCCCCCGGCGGCCCAGAAGGAAAAGCGGCTTAGATAATGTGTGTATGTACATATGTGTGTATGTGTTATTATTATTGTTGTTATTATTATTGAGCAGACTAGTTTGTGTTGAAAAGAGAATGTCATCGCCTCATTCAGGAGCTGAAACCAATCACCATAACTCATTCTGAGTTGGCAGACAGACTCATTGTTTGTTGAAAAGTTCTAGTTGCCAGGACACAACCAATCGGTCATCTTGGTTGTCACCATGCCAACCACAAATACAACAGTGATTGGTTTAGTGAGTTTATCAAGTTGACAGAAATAATATAATTTTACTTTTATTCTGTCTGTAAATGTGCATTTGTTGCGCTAGATATCATCAGTTCACATCAGTACACATGTTCACATTCATTTATTGTCATCTAAATAAATCATGCTCAGTGTTTGAAGAGCCTGACCATGCTGAGGCTTAATTTGACTCTGTGAATCATTCTGGCTCAAATGACTCACCAGACAACTTTGTCTCAGAGAATGTACCCATGTTCATAGTATCTCCTGCGCTACATTGAGACGTGTCCTCTTGTCCCCAAGGCTCTGAAGAAGGATAGTGTTCATTTGTAGTCTGATCTGAGATATGCCAAAAGCACATCAGTGAACATTTCATCACATGCGTAAAGATAGGGCTGATACATGACTTTGACAAATGATGTGCATTTGTTCGAACAGACAAATTCATCATAGTGCTTATAGTACACTCCTCTGTGATTGGTCAGTGTGGAGATAGCTTTCTAAAGCTGAATTAGTTCTACCAAAGCAGCTTCAGTAATGTCATTTGTGACAGAGCTGACTGGCCAAGAAAGTGTCTGTGTAATTTCCTATTGCCACAAATATCCTGGATTTAAAGTGAGACAAGTGTGTTGCATAGATAACAAACAGCATTTGAAGCCATCTTGAAGTCTGAATTTTGTCCATTTTTATTCATAACAATGTCTCATATAGAGTGAGAGACCAGAAAATTTCTAGTGAGGAGAACTGCTGGTTTGTAATGTCTTGTGGCATTTTACTGATACAAGCCTGTTATAGAAATTAGAAATACTGTCAAACTTCATTGTTTTTTATATAATAGATTCTACTACTTTCTAATATTAAAGGCAATTCCTGTTTGAAAGACTAGAAAAAATATTTATTTAACCTTTTTAGCCTTTTTGTTTCATTCACACCCAAACTTTGAGGAAATGACCACCTCCACATCTGCAACATCAATCGTTATGCAAGCAACAACGAAACAGAATATTTCTGAGGGGAAAAAGATAAATAAAGCAATGGCTAAAAACAGAATAAATAAAGCCGACTACCTAAGTGTCTGGGTATGTGTGTGTGTGTGTATATATATATATATATATGCTACCTCAGTTTTTTTAGAACCTTTCGTCAGATGTTTATATGGTATAATCAAGCACAATTATAAGCATTCCAAGCGTTGACAAGTGTCAACTTTTTATTGACAACTACATCCAGTTTAAGCAAAGAATTAATATTTACAGTGTTGACACTTCTTCTTTAAGACTTCTGCAGTTCGCCTGGGCATGCTGGATATCAGCTTCTGGGCAAAATCTTGATTGATGGCAACCCATTCTTGCCTAATCAGTGCTTGAAATTGATCACAATTTCTGGGTTTTTGTTTGTCCACCCTCTTTTTGAGGATTGACCACAGGTTCTCAATGGGATTGAGATCTGGGGAGTTTCCTGGCCATGGACCCAAAATTTCAATATTTTGTTCACCAAGCCACTTGGTTGTCACTTTTGCCTTGTGACATGGTGCTCCATCATGCTGAAAAAAGCATTGTTCATCTCCAAATTGCTCTGGGGACGTTGGGAGAAGCTGCTCTTGGAGGATGTTTTGATACCATTCCTTTTTCATGGCGCTGTTCTTAGGCAAAATTTTGAGCGAACCCACTCCCCTGAATGAGAAGCAACCCCACACATGAATATTCTCAGGATGCTTCACTGTTGGCATGACACAGGACTCATGGTAGCACTCACCTTTTCTTCTCTGGACAATCATTTTTCCAGATGTCCCAAACAGTCTGAAGGGGGCTTCATCAGAGAAAATAACTTTAACCCAGTCCTCTTCCATCCAATCTCTATACCTTCTGCAGAATGTCAGTCTGTCCTTGTGTTTTTCTTGGAGAGAAATGGCTTCTTTGCTGCCCTTCTTGACACCAAGCCATCCTCCAAAAGCCTTCATCTCACTGGGCATTCAGATGTACTCACACCTGCCCTCTGCCATTCCTGAGCAAGCTCTGCACTACCGATTTGTAGCTGAATAAGGAATAGTATTAAAACATCCTCCAAGAGCAGCTTCTCCCAACAACCCAGGAGCAATTTGGAGATGAACAATGCTTTTTTCAGCATGATGGAGCACCATGTCACAAGGCAAAAGTGACAACCAAGTGGCTTAGTGAACAAAACATTGAAATTTTGGGTCCATGGCCAGGAAACTCCCCAGATCTCAATCCCATGGAGAACTTGTAGTCTGTCCCCAAAAAGAGGGTGGACAAACAAAAACCCAGAAATTGCGACCAACTTCAAGCACGGATTAGGCAAGAATGGGTTGCCATCATTCAAGATTTTGCCCAGAAGCTGATATCCAGCATGCCCAGGCGAACTGCAGAAGTCTTAAAGAAGAAGGGTCAACACTGTAAATATTAAGTCTTTACTTAAACTGGATGTAATTGTCAATAAAAAGTTGACACTTGTCAACACTTGGAATGCTTAGAATTGTGCTTGATTATACCATATAAACATCTGACGAAAGGTTCTAAAAAAACTGAGGCAGCAAACTTTGTGAAAACCAAAATTTGTACCATTCTCAAAACTTTTGGCCACGACTGTGTGTGTGTGTGTGTGTGTGTGTGTGTGTGTGTGTGTGTGTGTGTGTGTGTGTGTGTGTGTGTGTGTGTTTTTTATATAGATAGATAGATAGATAGATAGATAGATAGATAGATAGATAGATAGATAGATAGATAGATAGATAGATATTGAAGAATTGACCAAAAGAAATGACCCAGTAGGTTTTTTTTTTCCTGACAGCACCTCTCTCTCTCTCTCTCTCTCTCTCTATATATATATATATATATATATATGAAATCATATTCCTCTGGTAGCTCGCGGGGGCCCTAAGCAACTGCATATACTGCTCATAACAAGAACTGGCCCTGCACTGAGACTCACTTGCACTTCCCTTCCAGCAGTTGGTAATACTGTTTTGGTATAATGGGAGGAATAAGGAAATGATCAGGCTCTCCATAAACAGGCTCTGTCAGAAACCACATAAGCAAATCCATTTGAAATTGCTTCAAGGGCACATGTCCTACAATTTTGTTATATTTTATTTTTTCTTCCTGAAGTCCACCTACAACATTAAGCGATTAGTGTGGTTTTATTTACTAAAAACTGTCATAATTCATTTTACATGAACTTTTTACATCAAACTTCCTTTATCCCTGAATGATACATGGTCCAGTCCTGCATGGCTATTTGTTCACTTCCAGTGGATGTGAAGTGCAGGATTCACGTGAGCAGGGTGTGAACAGTATCATGGCCCAGCTCTGTCGGAGACAGGAAGTGGAACAATAGTACCGCTTGTGTCTCTGGCTACCAATACACGTGACCATAGCACCCTGAAGCCTCACAGCCTCCGTTGACCCCAACCTGACCAACGGCCTTTGAACCTGTATCCCTCGTTCACAGTGCTCGCACTGAGCCCAAGTCTGTATTTGTGTGCTTTAGTTCATACAGTCAGTTCTTTCACTGAAAAGAGGCGCATTGTCTGTGGTTATTGAGAACTTGCTTGTTTTCAAGTCTTATTTGACCTAAATTTGAGTCCTTTTTTGTATTTCGAGTCTCAAGACATTCACACACATATGAGATTGTTTCCTGCTGACATATAGATGCCCTTCAGTTGATAAGGGAAGTCAGTGTTGCCAATGTGTTTCAGAAAAAAAGAGAATGAAAATCCAATTTTCCATGAGAGCCGCTTCAGAAAACTGTTCAGTGTTGTTTGAACATTAAGCCAAAGTGCTTTTTCAGCCAGTTTCTTAGCTCTGCCTCCAAAAACAGAGCTGAATTTAGTTCACATTAGATCATTTATTCATAACACCTAGTTATGGGAAATGAATTATCCAGTTGATAATGGAGTTTGGAGCCCAGTGTGAGCTGCAGTAGATTAAAGCAATAGTTAAAAAAAATTTTTTTAACTCAAGTTCCCCCAAATCTAGTGGTTCAACCAAGACAGAGTGGCAGTCTAAGCATCATCTGTATCATCGGGTAATCACAAGTTTGATACCTGGCGCTGCCCCAGCCATCCGTGTAGCCATCTGGTAGTCCAACAGATCATAATTGGTCATTAATATTAGCAGCTGTTTGAAAAGATGCGGTGGTGCTTCAGGTCTATAATTGGAAACATATTATCACTGTTGTACACAAACCTTCTATCTCAGTTGTTTTTTTAGATACTTTTTGCATAATTTGAAAGTTCTTTGCATTTCATAATGAATCAATCAATAGAAATGGTCCAAAGTTACTTGGGGAAAATGTCTAGTTAATTAATTAACATAATTTAGGAATGTTTTTCCTTTTCCTGCAGGAATTACCATTTTGTCAAGGTTTGAGGTTTTGTTGAGACAGCGAAAAATATGTTTACTGTTCCACATGTTTACTGATTGGCTGGATTAGATGCATTAGTGTTGGGAAATTGGGGTGGGGGGGTGTTAGGAGGGGCTTGCAAATTGTTACAACTTAGCAGTCTAGGGGGCAGGCTGTAAGGTTTTAACTAAACTCTGCAGGAAAGAGGATCTCCAGCAGGAAGGTTGGCAACCCTCCGCACAGTTATCACAACCAAATCTGGCATTGCTTAACAAATCAACATGGTTTAAGGCAAATGTGTGCACAATGCTAATTGGTGGTGTACAAGCTACATTAGCCTTATAGCTCCAGCGCAGAATTAGGGAAGCAAGCCTGTCTTGGCAAATCGGCTACGTTTGGGGGAAAGGCTAAATTTGTGGAAATTAAAATTTTCACCCACATACCTCTTTAATGTTAGGGTTTGCTGGGTTCATCTCTTGGAGAGGTTTTGAGGAGTTAAACGAAAGCGACCGTGAGGGTTGGCCGTCCTTGTTTGTGTGTTTAGTTTCTTTTCTTTTCTGTGGCCTGCAGTATTTGAGACATGCTCGAGCGTTTGATGTTTGGCTCCGTGTCGAGTTTCTTGCCAAAATCCTGTTGCGGTAAGCAAAACCATAGTCCTAGCTCAGATTTGGCTCAACTTTAGAATAGATTTACATCTATTCTTTTGCCCTTCCCCCTGACCCTCTGTCTCTCACACTCACTCACTCTCTCTCTCTCTCTCTCTCTCTCTCTCTCTCTCTTAATTCTTTTTCTTCTTTCTCACTCTCACTCACATCTCTCTCATCCCCTCTCTCTCTCTCTGTCTCTCTCTGTTGTTACACACTCCACTGAGCTGGAAGCAGTAGGTTGAAAGGTTGAGGTGACGGACAAGAAAATGCTGGTTTCTTTTTCATCCTCACCCTTTTTCTCAGCTTGATGACTACAGAGAGAACAGAAAACAGGTATTGCCTGGACTACGGCTGCTTAGTATGGAATAAAGACCATCTTGCGTTCTGGGGCTACATATTGTGGTTACGATATTACTTATAATATATTAAAACCTTATAAAAATGATTTTGCAGTTATATTGAAATTATATTGCACTATATTGTGATTACACATACACAATGTAATGTATTACGATTATTTTCAGATTATACTGCAACATGCATGCAATATATTAAAAGCACACTATTATATTGCAGTTATACTGATACACATTGTGATTACAGCATGCCTTGCGATGTGTAAAACTGTGTACTGCATTATGTCATGATTACATTAATATATCTTATTGACATATTATATTGCAGCATATTGTGATAACACAATATATTAAAAATACAATGTATTATTTTGCAATCATATTGCAATTATATTGCTACATATTGTGATTATAAAGTGTATTAAAAAACAAACTACACATTGATGTACAATATATTACAGTGTGACAGTCAAACCTTGGCTTTGCTTCTTTTTCATCAAAATAATCTTTTTTAAAATCATCTAATCGTCCTGCGAATGTTTGTAATTGGTTAGAAGAGTCACAGCACATAATACAACATTGTGTGGTTATGTGGTTCATTTGTGTATTGCAGTCTCCTGTATTCCATACTCCAGTATTTCAAAGACCAATATCACAAAAGCGATTAACAAATAATATACTGTGCAGCGCTGTGTCGTAGTGCCTTTACTGACTGCGGTGATTTCAAGTGGATCAGACTTACTTTCTTTTGCATCATCGCTACAGTCAGACTGTAGCATCTCTGTGCCCTAATAGCATAAACGACTAGCACTGCAGCAATATAAATATTAATCATAAGAAAGCTGCACTTTGGTGCTGTAATTGTGTTACAATGGCTGACCTGTTTGGGTCAATTGTAAAGTCACTGTAACTGTTTTTTTTGGGGGGGGGGTCCCTGAGTCACATTAATATTTCATAACAGTCAATACAGTCTTTTTCCCTTTAGTTATAGTTCTGGCAGGCGAGAAGCCAAAGTATTTTCGTATCTATAATTCTGATGCTATTTCAATTAGAGAAATTATTAACTATGCATATGCTAACTATGCGGGCGCTGTGGAGAGAAACGAGGTTAATTGGTTCTGTAATACGACCACAGAGATAATAACGCATAATGATAGCCAGATGAAAGATGAAAAATAATTTGACATGTGATTGAGGGCTAATGTAAGCACAGCGGCGGAGTAACTCATGCGATTAGCGGCCTGCTTACTTCAGAGAGAGACCCCGCGCACGCTAACGCTAATGCACGGGGAGAGAAAGAGAGGGAATTAGGAGAAAAGAAGAACAGCATCCTTTTCTTTTGTCATTTCGGGGGTGGGGTACATGCGCCCTTCGGCTTTTGGCACATTTTAATTTTACACTTAACTGAACATCAAAGAGATTCCTTATCAAAGTCGGCCGGCAAAGATGTGCCCATCTCTCTCTCTCCCTCTCTCTCTCTCTCTCTCTCTCTCTGTCTATCTCTGTCTATCTCTCTTTCTCTCTCATTTTCTCGTTCTCTGTGCACACCTCCTGACAATCTCTCCGTACTCCCTATCTCTCTCTCTCTCTCTCTCTGCCTCTGTCACTTGTGAAAAAGAGTTAGTCAGCGAAAAGTGGTGAGTCACCCGATGTTGATACTGGAGGGAAGAATGGTGGAGAAGCAGGCCGATGCCCCAACCCCCCCCCCCAAAACCACATACATGCATCATCAGTTCAGGAGCTTCGTCCCAGGCTCTTCGCTGCTGGCTGAGCTGAATCGTGCTTGGTTTGGTTGATGGAGAAGAGCCTAGAGCAGAAGTGCGCTGATGTGGGCTGAAAGTGTGCAGCCTTCTCTCTTTTAATCAGGCCTTTTTTTTCTCCACCCTTCACAACTAGGCCTGAAGCATCACCATGTAAGCCAGTAGCCTCACTTTCCATGAGATATAGCATCATTTGGACTCATATAGCACTGCTCAGGAGGACTCCACTCTCAACACTCACAGTGGCGGCATGACGTGCACGGCCTATACCCTCCCCACCTACTCACTCAACCTCCTCAAACTCACAGAAACTGTGTACCATGCACTTATGCATCTCACAGCGGGGGCGTGACCATGTGCCTGCAGTACAGATTTAACCATGACCCCCACCAAGTGAACAGTGTAGAGGCTCTCTGGGTGATGGAGGAATCAAGCTATATAAGCTGAATATTTATTTACAGAGCTGGGAAATTGAGCAAGACTTTGACAGCATGATTGGCCCCTTTTAATGTTAATTTTATATCAGAGATACTTATTAGCTAGCAAAACATATGCCTTGGCCAAAACTAACGCTGTATACAATGTTAGCTGCATGCCTAAATCATCACACACGTGCCTTAAACTGAGCTGAGCTGTTAAATATTCTCAAATAGACTTGGTTATGAGTCTGTGAGTGTTGAGAGTGGAGTCCTCCTGAGCAGTGCTATGTTTTTTTCTGACACTGTATAACATACAGTTATCTATAAGCATGGAGAAAAATACAGATAAAATTCAAGCGTCAAGATGGCTGCTGTTTTTAACAGAGGTGTGTGAGGTTAGGTGTCAGTATCGGCCTCATATTAGCAGAAAATGATGGAATGGATATCGAAGAAAAGTTGCTTTGCACCATTAGCTAGCAAAGTGTATGTCTTAGCTAAAGCTATTCCGCAGCTTTATGGTCAGGTTGTGAATTCCCGGCCTGCATTGTCACAAACTTGCCTTAAACCATGTTAAATTCTCAAATAGACTTGGTTATGTGGTTTCAGTCTATGGCATGCCGTTATCTGTAGAAAATTGCCTGCATAGCTAAAACTCTATTAGCAGGCCTGAATTTTGTTGGTACATTTCTCGAGTGTGTCATGCCATGTAAGACACTGCATAGCCAAATCTGTCGACTACATTTGGGATAAGGAAACTATTGTGTGTTTGATTTTTGGACAAACTACCACTTAAAGCAGGCTGTGTGTATGTATGCGTGTTTGTGTGTATGCAGCACAGTAGAGAGAGTCTGGCTCTTTGGTGTGTAAGTTTTGCCCTGATACCTTGGCCCAAACATGAAGAGCTGCTTCAGGAAAACGGGCACAAACTATACAGTTATGTGAGTAAGTGAGAGAGAGGCGAGTCTCTTAGCTTCCAAAGCCACTCCATAGCCAATCCTCAGGCTAATCTGTGAAAAGACAGCATGTTCCTTTTTCTCTTTGCCTCTTTCACTCCCTCTCTTTTACCTTTTCTCCCTCCGCCTGTGCATAGTAGCTCCATTCTACACATTGTGCCATCTAATAAAAAAAGGCCACAATTAAAGATTACACCAGCACATTTATCTTAACCTACACCAGCATGTTCAACTTAGCTCACACCAGCACATTCAACTAAACCCACACCAGCACATTCAACTAAACTCACACCAGCACATTCAACTAAACCCACACCAGCACATTCAACTAAACTCACACCAGCACATTCAACTAAACCCACACCAGCACATTCAACTAAACTCACACAAGCACATTCAACTAAACCCACACCAGCACATTCAACTAAACCCACACCAGCACATTCAACTAAACCCACACCAGCACATTCAACTAAACCCACACCAGCACATTCAACTAAACCCACACCAGCACATTCAACTAAACCTACACCAGCACATTCAACTAAACCTACACCAGCACATTCAACTAAACCCACACCAGCACATTCAACTAAACCTACACCAGCACATTCAACTAAACCCACACCAGCACATTCAACTAAACCCACACCAGCACATTCAACTAAACCCACACCAGCACGTTAAACTAAACCCACACCAGCACATTCAACTAAACCCACACCAGCACATTCAACTAAACTCACACCAGTACATTCAACTAAACCCACACCAGCACATTCAACTAAACCCACACCAGCACATTCAACTAAACCCACACCAGCACATTCAACTAAACCTACACCAGCACATTCAACTAAACTCACACCAGCACATTCAACTAAACCCACACCAGCGCATTCAACTAAACCCACACCAGCGCATTCAACTAAACCCACACCAACGCATTCAACTAAACCCACACCAGCGCATTCAACTAAACCCACACCAGCACATTCAACTAAACCCACACCAGCGCATTCAACTAAACCCACACCAGCACATTCAACTAAACCTACACCAGCACATTCAACTAAACCCACACCAGCGCATTCAACTAAACCCACACCAGTGCCTTCAACTAATCCCACACCAACGCATTCAACTAAACCCACACCAGCGCATTCAACTAAACCCACACCAGCACATTCAACTAAACCTACACCAGCACATTCAACTAAACTCACACCAGCACATTCAACTAAACCCACACCAGCGCATTCAACTAAACCCACACCAGCGCATTCAACTAAACCCACACCAACGCATTCAACTAAACCCACACCAGCGCATTCAACTAAACCCACACCAGCACATTCAACTAAACCCACACCAGCACATTCAACTAAACCCACACCAGCACGTTAAACTAAACCCACACCAGCACATTCAACTAAACCCACACCAGCACATTCAACTAAACTCACACCAGTACATTCAACTAAACTCACACAAGCACATTCAACTAAACCCACACCAGCACATTCAACTAAACCCACACCAGCACATTCAACTAAACTCACACCAGCACATTCAACTAAACCCACACCAGCACATTCAACTAAACTCACACCAGCACATTCAACTAAACCCACACCAGCACATTCAACTAAACCCACACCAGCACATTCAACTAAACCCACACCAGCGCATTCAACTAAACCCACACCAGCACATTCAACTAAACCCACACCAGCACATTCAACTAAACTCACACCAGCACATTCAACTAAACCCACACCAGCACATTCAACTAAACTCACACCAGCACATTCAACTAAACCCACACCAGCGCATTCAACTAAACCCACACCAGCGCATTCAACTAAACCCACACCAGCGCATTCAACTAAACCCACACCAACGCATTCAACTGAACACACACCAGCGCATTCAACTAAACCCACACCAGCACATTCAACTAAACCCACACCAGCGCATTCAACTAAACCCACACCAACGCATTCAACTAAACCCACACCAGCGCATTCAACTAAACCCACACCAACGCATTCAACTGAACCCACACCAGCGCATTCAACTAAACCCACACCAGCACATTCAACTAAACCTACACCAGCACATTCAACTAAACCTACACCAGCACATTCAACTAAACTCACACCAGCACATTCAACTGAACCCACACCAGCACATTCAACTAAACCCACACCAGCACATTCAACTGAACCCACACCAGCGCATTCAACTGAACCCACACCAGCGCATTCAACTAAACCCACACCAGCGCATTCAACTAAACCCACACCAGCGCATTCAACTAAACCCACACCAACGCATTCAACTGAACCCACACCAGCACATTCAACTAAACCCACACCAGCACATTCAACTAAACCTACACCAGCACATTCAACTAAACCCACACCAGCGCATTCAACTAAACCCACACCAGCACATTCAACTAAACCTACACCAGCACATTCAACTAAACCCACACCAGCGCATTCAACTAAACCCACACCAGCACATTCAACTAAACCCACACCAGCGCATTCAACTAAACCCACACCAGCGCATTCAACTAAACCCACACCAGCGCATTCAACTAAACTCACACCAGCGCATTCAACTAAACCCACACCAGCACATTCAACTAAACCCACACCAGCACATTCAACTAAACCCACACCAGCACATTCAACTAAACTCACACCAGCACATTCAACTAAACCCACACCAGCACATTCAACTAAACCCACACCAGCACATTCAACTAAACTCACACCAGCACGTTAAACTAAACCCACACCAGCACATTCAACTAAACCCACACCAGCACATTCAGCTAAACCCACACCAGCACATTCAACTAAACCCACACCAGCACATTCAACTAAACCCACACCAGCTCGTTCAACTAAACTCACACCAGCATGTTCAGCTAAACCAACACATTCAAAATACTGTGAGGATGTAAAATCCTTAACTTGCAGTGGTGAATCAAATCAAATAGTGAAATGAGTTCATCATTAGACTCTTAATCTTTGCTCTGAGTCATTTTTGCACTCCCCCTTTTTTTTGGCCGGATTAAACCATATGTTTGCCTGTTGACGGACACGCTCATTTGCAACCCAACTAAAATTCCTCATTTCCTCATGTACATTCTTTGACCTTCACACAACGAATTAGATCCGCCCCGAATCTTTATGTTTGAGCTTTTAACTGGTGCTGAGTGCAGCTGCCAGGGAACATTATAATCAGGGCTATACTTGCCATCTATTAAAATTCACTGTTTCCTACACTGGAGTCTGCAGAACAGGTTTTATGTTACCCAGTAGCATATTTGCTATAGATCCCTGCTTTGCTGGGACAGATGAGGCTTTACTTGGTGTGTGTGTAAACAGATGGCTTTTGACCTTTCTGAAAGGATGATCCGTGACCTCTAATTACAAATGGCTTCTCCTCGCCAAATGCCTGGAAAAGACTTTTTTTCCCATTCCTCGCCATCGTTTAGCCCTGAACAGAGGGATTTCGTAGCACAAACGGCCTGTAAAACGCCCCTTTAAAAGAGACAAAGTCATGAGTGAGAGTGAATGAGTGCAGTCCCTGCAGGCCACTGGATGTGAGAGTTGGGTTCTGAGGTATAAAACTTTATGACAGGAGTTAGTCTTGGCGGGATAGAGATGTGTGGCAGATTTAGGAGGTTGTTTCTTAGCTGGATTTATGGCTGCTGACGGTTTCAGACTGCGCAGATGAGATGTTATTTTTCTCTTTGGCCTCAAAGCCTCCGTCACCTCTGGCCTACTGTAAGACAGCATCAAAGCATGATCTAATTTGTCTGGGAAACTCTATTTTACAGTATGTGAACCACCAGCACCCCAAAATTGAGATAATCTGTGAGAATTGAAGAATATTGCTAAGAACTGCATTGAGGTTCTAAAGGAATGACAGCAGTAGCTTATGTTTTAGGAGTGGGCAATATGGAGATCTGATTAATATCATTATCATGATAAACCTTCTCAGATCTGAGTTTCACATATTGTGAGGAGATCATACATTAACATACCAAGACTTCAACACTGTATGTCATTACATTTATATGCATTTAATTGTATCTGTTTTAAAACATGCACCACTGCTGGCACTGCTGTTCTAACTTATGTGAAAAAATCTCATAATATTATGTTTTTGCCATATTGCACATCTCATATGTATATGAGCAGCTCAGCCCCGAAGTGGTAGGCCATGTAAAATGGTCAGCGGATGCTGAGGCGCATAGTGAACAGAGGTCGCCAACTTTCTGCAGAGTCAATCGCTACAGACCTCCAACCTTCGTGTGGCCTTCTGATCAGCTCAAGAACAGCATAGAGAGTTTCATGGAATGGGTTTCCATGGCTGAGCAGCTGCATCCAAGCCTTATATCACCAAGTGCAATGCAAAGCATCAAATTAAGTGGTTTAAAGTGCCGCCACTGGACTCGAGAGCAGCGGAGACATTCAACAGACGAGTCTGGGTTTGGCGGTTGCCAGGAGAACGGTACTTGTCTGACTGCATTGTGGCAAGTGTTAAAGTTTGGTGGAGGGGGGATCATGGTGTGCGGTAGTTTTTCAGGAGTTGGCCTCAGCCCCTTAGTTTCAGTGAAAGGAACTCTTAATGCTTCAGCAGACCAAGAGATTTTGGACAATTTCATGCTCCCAACTTTTGGGAACAGTTTGGGGAGTTTGTCCCCTTCCTGTTCCAATATGACTGCGCATTTGTGTATGTATGTATATGTATGTGTGTATGTATCGCTGCTGTCAGAACAAAACCTTTTTTTTTTAGGTTTTTTCATTTGTGGCATAATTAGAAAATGCCTATTGGCCTTTACATTGTATGTAAATTGTATGATGAATGTAGCAAATGGAGTGTACCAAAATGACATAGACAAACTGTCTGGTTCCATTGACTTACATTCAAAGTGTAACGTATGTTTTTTCCTTCTCCTGTAAAGTTATCATTTTGGACATACAAGGTTTTGTTCTGACAACAGCAAGATATATATGTATGAGTAAAACTTATTTAAAGCCTGTCTACAAATAGATAGACAGATAGGAAGAACTTTAGGCACATAAGCTTACATATATTAGGCAGATATAAAAATAGACATAAGTCAAAGTATGAGAGAGTAGTAATAAAAGAGTATCTATTTGCATATAAAACAGGTCTGTTGTATATACATAAGAGTTGTATGAGGTAGTTTACAACATAATGGGTATAATAGACTTCATAACACATGCATAAGCTTTGAATAACAAATAAAATAGTGGTACTTGAATATTTCTAAACAGCTTATGACAATATTGTAATTTTTGTAATGTAAACATTACACTGTATTTGCATAAGCAGCCTCAAACAGACTTTTATTTCCATTCCTGTTATGCCAGTTCTGTATATTTCCACTTCAATTGAAGAACAAAAGAACACGTTCTATTGAGGAGACCTGTGTGGCGGCAGACGTGATCAACTAAATCTTTTATCATATTATAATTTTATTACAACATATAATAACTCACAGGATATTTTGAACTCAGCTTTTCATACTTAATGACATTTAAATTCAAGTATTTTTTCAACATTTGAACAGAGGTTGCAAGTAATATTTTATCAAGGGTATTTCTACTTTAACTCAAGTACAAAGGTTTTGGTATGGAGATTTGCATATTCATGCATATGGTCAGCATGTGTGAAAATTGTCAGTTAAGCTTGAAGCCATCAGAATCTTTCATAGAACTCAAATGTGGAGCTCTTAAGTTTGATTATTTGAGAATGAAGCTTTATAACAGTGTAATAAATGGAACAAATGGCTGTTGCTTTAGTTTAAGGCTGCTTATTTTTGTATGCCATCTTGCAATTGGTATAAACTGTTAAGAAATATTGAGCATTGATTTATAAAGTTTTTCAGAGCTTGTGCATGTGTTATGAATTTATGTAGGAAGTGTTCAAATAAAGGGTTAAAGTGAAATAATAATCAAATAAATGAATAATAGGCCAAGCTTGTTACTGATTTTTTATTTTGTAAATACACATTTGGAGGAGTGCAGTGGTTAGCATTAGCCTGTCAGTGTTAGCCTAGCGAACGCTGCTTGACAGACAGCACCAGAGGAGTACTGTAACATCCACCCTTTCCATAGCATTCATCATTACACAGAACCTAATTAGCTCATGTAGATGTTTAACCTTCAGGAGCAGCGCTGCAGGGAGAGGATCATTGAGCCTAATGGTTAAGAGCACACACACACTGGCTGTCATTTTCCCAGAGGGAGCCACATAGATCAAATACTGCTCCTCTCCCACCTCTCTTTCTCTTTATCTCTCCCCCCTGCCCACTTTTTTTCTTCTTTCTTTTACTATGTTATAAGGGCCTGTGCCCCTTTTAAGATCCTCTCATTCAGATAACCATGTGGAAAACAACTGGTTAAACTGTTTTGAGGTTGGAGGTTGATGTTTTTTTTAATAAAAATAAATTATAATAACATTATACAATGAATAATAGCAACACTTCTTTTCGGCTGGTAATTTAAAGACAGTTCTTAACACAAACGCTGACATGGCAGAAAACGTAGTGATGACATGTGAGTTAAAGCTCTTTGTGAAATTCAAGATTTATTTATATAACACTTTAGACAATGGGCATTGTCAGAAAGCAGCTCTACAGAAACTCTGAAGATCTAAGCTCCACATAAGCAGGGCAAGGTTGGCAAAGGAGTTGGAGTATGCGGTCATCATTGTTTTGGCCACAAAACTGTATTTAATCTCATAATCAAGAATATAAATGCAAATGTCCCATGAACTTTATAGTCCAAGGCAGCTTAGCTGTTTTGTCTGATGTCTGAAACCTGATGCTGTTTTGTGAGGTTGTCCTAAAATGTATCCCATAGCGTGTAGGCTGCTTTCTGTACAGGCATGATATCTGCATCACCGAGAGCACATTTCACATTAACCCTGTCACATCACATTTACACAGGTGCAAAGGTGAATGAATATCTTAGGTCCATAGCCCTCTTATAGTACTTAAGTATCCCAAAAAAACTATAAGAAAATAAATAATATACATATACATACATTAGACTCTAAATATATACACACATACACAATATACATGTTAGTATACATTAGTTAGTGTTGCACCATTCCAATATACAGTTTTTGTACAGTGATATGTTATGAAGTAAAAGCTATGATGTGTACAGTTGTACACTTTTCCATATATGCATTTAGTGAGTCTGAGTTAGATATGAGTTGGAGGGTATACAGGGGATAGAATATATTAGTGAATACATACATACATACATACATACATTCATACATATATACACTATACTGCCAAAAGTATTTGCTCATCTGCCTTCACACGCATATGAACTTCTTAATCCATAGGGTTTAATATGATGTCGGCCCACCCATTGCAGCTATAAAAGCTGCAACTCTTCTGGGAAGGCTTTCCACAAGCTTTAGGAGTGTGTTTATGGGAATTTTTGACCATTCTTCCAAAAGATCATTTGTGAGGTCAGAAACTGAAGTTGGATGAGAAGGCCTGGCTCGCAGTCTCCGCTCAAATTCATCCCAAAGGTGTTCTACTGGGTTGAGGTCAGGACTCTGTGCAGGCCAGTCAAGTTTTTCCACGCCAAACTCACTCATCCATGTCTTTATGGATCTTGCTTTGTGTACTGGTGTGCAGTCATGTTGGAACAGGAAGGGGGAGTTCCTTTCACTGAAACTAAGGGGCCAAGCCCAACTCCTGAAAAAACAACCCCACACCATAATCCCCCCTCCACCAAACTTTACACATTTGGCACAATGCAGTCGATTACTGTTCTCCTGGCAACTGCCAAACCCAGACTTGTCTATCGGATTGCCAGATGGAGAAGCATGATTGGTCACTCCAGAGAACACGTCTCTACTGTTCTCGAGTCCAGTGGCGGCGCTTTACGCCACTGCATTTGACGGTTTGCATTGCACTTGGTGATGTAAGGCTTGGATGCAGCCGTTCGGCCATGGAAACCCATTCCATGAAACTCTCTGCGCTGTTCTTGAGTGTGAAGGCCACATGAAATTTGGAGGTCTGTAGTGATTGACTCTGCAGAAACTATGCACTATGCACAGAGGTCTGACCCTGCTCGTTTTGCTGTTGTTGTCATTCCCAATCGCTTCCACTTTGTTATAATACCACTGACAATTGACTGTCTCGTGTCTACGGTACAATAAATGTGGTAATTTTGGATATCAACATATCTGAAAGTTCAGTTATGTTCACAGGTTTGGATATTAGTGTCTGGCTATGGTTTGAATAAAATAAATCAATAAATAAACGATTGTTTTAAGAAACCGGTGGTAAATGAGATTTTGACATTATCCAGGGCTGTTAAAGTGGTAACTTGGCTAACGGTCACTGGCTTACTTCTCTCTCTCTTGCTTTTTCTCTTTCATTCTCATGTTTTTTTCTGCTTCTTTACTCATTCTTCCTCTCTCTCTTTCTCTCTCTCTCTCTCTCACACACACACACTCTCGCTCTCTGAACTCTTTCCCTCATTTTTCTCTACTTTTTTCCACTCATTTGCTCTCCCTCTCCCTCTCTCATGCACTCTCTGGCCCTCACTCATTCTCTCACACTCTCTCTATCTTCTTCACTCTCTCCTCTATCACCCTCCCCCTCCTCACCCCACACTTTCCCACCCGCCCCCCCGGGTCTCAGTGGGACGGCTCTTTCATTAACGCACGGTGGCCAGAGGTAATTAATTGTGGGGATGAGTGACACCGGAGCCATTAGCCCAGCAGGAAGTGCTCTGGTGACTGCGCCGGACGCCCAGCTCGCACAGGAAGTGACACGGCAGGTGTCCGTCAGCAGCTAGCATCCCCAGGGCTGATGAAAAAAGCCCCGCTGGGCCTGGCACTGCTGCGAACCCCAGAGCCGTCGTGCTCTAACTCCCTGTTCATGCCAGCCAGCAGCGATAAGCTATCAGGATTTTACATTAGCAAACACTTTTCTGCTAGCACAGGGAACGTCCAGATTGGCCCTCTTTCCTCTGATAAGAAAGCACTAGGAGAAGGCTTCAGGAGACGAGCGCTGCCACACTTTTGTGTCGAGTTGGCTTTTAGTGAATTGAGTTTGCTTTTGGTGCTGAGATGGAAGACTTTAAAGTCTAGCACACTTTTATTAATCATTTTTGATGTAGTTTTGATTTTCAGTCCACAGTGTTGACTTGACACAAGCCAGCACTTAAATATGATCAGTCCACCCGTTTAGAATAGTGGCTGACTGAGTCAGTTATGCTGTCTAGGATGTCTGGACACCAGTGACTGGCACCATCAGGGATCACGCGCTTAGATCAGAGGTTGGCAACCCAAATGTTAAGAGCTTTTTTGTCCTTTCAATAAAAATCAAACCACCTTGGGAGCCACAACATTTTATGTCCATTTTACCATCTTGACTGTAAATCTGTCTCAGTGCTAATGTACTGGTATAGGCTAAAATATATAATATAAACATAAACACAGACTTACTTTGCTCTGCTTTAAACTTTAGCTGGGCTATAACTGCTTTTCTTGCATCTCCAGCAGGAAACCTTTCCTCAAAAGTAGAACGGTTTCTTGAAAATATCTTTCAACGTTTGATTTGAGTCTGAAGTCAGTTTCTTGTGTGCCAGCTTCTTGTTCAAAATTTCCCGCTCCACCTTAAATGCTGCCTGAGGCACCAGAATGAAACTGCTGCACCATTTAAGGTGGAACGAGAGAATTTGAATAAGAAGCTGTCAAATAAGAAACTGACTTCAGCCCCGTGACTTTTTAAATGTTTGACAGTTTCTCTTTGCAGATTAAACATATCAGGAAACCAGCTGGAGTGATTATAAATGTAAATAAGTCCATTCCTATTCATCTTAAATCTTTCTCTTTGCCTTTTTGTTGGCTACCAACTAGGCCAGGTTGTTGCCTGTATTGCTGTGGTGACCAGCAATCTGCACACCATCCTTCAGGATTAAAGCCATTGAATTAACTCCAGCATTTAAGACCATTTATTGTTAAACGTCTGTTAGAACGATCAGCAGAGCTTTATTTTACTGCAAAGGAGGATTTTATTTTATTTTTACTTTAAATCTAATTCTGCTGTGGAGCCACATGTTGACAACCCTGACTTAGAAGGTTGTGCCATTCCAAAGCCCTTCATTTAGAATACACATATTACTAACATGATTACTCAATTACACTTACCCCATTGAACGCGATTATCAAACTTGATCATGTGATTACAGTCGATTCCTCAGTTAAACATGGTTACTTGAATAAATGTGGTTTTATTAAAGCCGATTACTTGATTAACCACCGTTCATCTAATGTTAGTTTACTCGAATACACATGATCTACTTGATCACAGTCGATTTCTCAATTACACTTGGTTACATAATTAGACATGATCACATTATTAAACACGATCACTTGATCAAACTTGATTCATGTAAGTTGATGTCAATAATGTCAAATAAACATAGTTCCCTAATTAAAAATGATTAGATTAAAATCGATTATTCAGTTAAATGTGATTATTTGATAGATTACTTGAGTAATACAAGTTGATTTCTCGATTAAACATTGTTCCTTGATCAAAGATTATTTGATTAAAATCAATTAATTGCTTAACCACACTGACTTTTTTAAGCTCAATAGCTCAAGCTTGAATACTTGATCAAGCTCGATTAGTTGCTTAAACACGATTACTCGACTCGATTATTCGGTTAAATCCGATTGTTCGATTGAAGTTGATTTCTCAAAAAAACATGATTGCGTGATTCAACGCGATTAAATAAGTTAAAGTTCTAACTCACAGTTAACTGTTAACCACAGTTACTTGATTAGAGTTTAATCAATTATTCTCGAGTACTTGATTATAATGCGCCTTCTCAAAGAATTGGCAATGATTAGCCTGATGAACACCGATTATATTCGTTTGTGTGAAATGTTTGGTAATCTGAGGAAGGGGATATGTGGTTTCTTTTGGTTCATCGAAATCCATTTTTATCCTTTTAAAACTCTCGTTACTTGATCAAAAGATTTCTTGATTACTGATATAGTTCAATGTGACAGCCCTAAACTAGTCATCTTCTTCTGGCAAATCAAATAACAGCGGAGGCACAGCAGGGCTGGATTTACTGCTCTTTCACTTTGTTCCACACAGTCATTCAGACTGACATCATTGGGAAATGACAGCTGAGATGAACACTGTTGTCCTTAAAGGTGCACTTAAGGAAACGATTCAGAAAGAAGGCTTGCATTGTTTATAATAAATGAACGCTACTCATGGCTAGTTAACGTTGTGCAAATGAGACTTTGCTAACTGTTCCTGGCTCGCAGTCGTGGGTGAATCATTTCTTTAAGCAGCAGTCACAGCTTTAGCGCATTAGCCGAACGGCGGACACACGCTGCGCTGGGGTCTGTTTAGCTGCCGCATCAGGAGCGACTCGCCTAAAGAGAGCAGCTCCGAAATATCATGTAACATTTTTTAATTGGAACAGTTCCCAAATGATTTGGAGCTGGGATGCGTGTTTTTTTTCCCCTCTCTTTCCCCTGCTGAGCGAAGGGAGCATATTTCATGGATTATAGCATATGGAGACTGAAAATGGGATTAGCGGGGAGGAAGAGATGGAAAAATGAGAGAAATGGAGTGAGTGACCGAGCAATTGCCTTCCTTGAGAATAACAGCTCATTTTTTTTTCTCCCTTTGCTCGCCCAGTAGTGAAAGATTGGATTTGGCATTTGTTTGTGTGTCTGTGTGTCTGAGTCTGTGTGTGTGTGTGTGTGTGTGTGTGTGTGTGTGTGTGTGTGTGTGTGTGTGTGTGTGTGTGTGTGCGTGTGTGTGTGCGTGTGTGTTTCTGTCTGCTTCAGTGTGAGCTATGACTTTTTTTCTCCCTCACTTACTCGAGCTTTTAATGTTTCAACAGAGAAAAGTGCTTAGCTGTGTGATAACTGGGCCTTGCACTATAAGGTTAATGGAGAGACTGTCAACAGGCAGTAAGCTAACAGGCCTCTCTTAATGGGGTGCTAATCAGTATTAGGGAGAGGACCTACTGGGGGATGAAGCAGCTGCTGCTGGCGCTGGATACAGTTACCAATATACACAGAAAACCAGGAGCAGCACCGTGATGTCCCTGGAAAAGCTGAAGACTGAATCCATATTGCAGCAAATGAGCACTTGACAAGTGAGGACTATGACTAATGTTGATATTCGAGTACCTGTAAGGGTTAATGAACAGATCATGGGTTATGCGTGAGGCATCAGGCTTACATTTTTGGGTGACAGCACTGGTGTTACACAAAAAATAGCAGCCCACCGTGGAAATGTTTCATTTTTGAAACACAGCCAAGGGAAGTTTTTCTGCTCCTATTGTAAGGCTGTAGTTCCTCACATTCATATTGATGGCAAACCAGAAAACATAATGCTAACATAAAATAAAGCATTTCAAGGCAAAGCTAGTTTATTTATATTGCGTATGTCGTGGACAAAGGCCATTCAAAGTCTTTTGCATAAACAAAAGCAAGACAATAATAGCATTACAAACATTGAAAAGATTTGAGGCGGATCTGAGATCTGCTGACCGCTGGTTCTAGCTTTGTGCAGTGTAAGAGCTAAATGCTGCCTCACCGTGCTCAGTTCTAAATCTAGGCGCTGCTAGGTGGGAAGTCCTGAGTGATCTGAAAGGCATGTATTTCAGAGATGTAGTTTGAAGTGATTTATAGACAAGTAGCTGCAATTTAAAATCAGTTCTCTGACTAACAGAATTAATTCATCTGTAAATGTTTACTTTAGTGGGCTGGAAAACTTGCAGACCAGTCACATGCCTTGTAAATATCACATGTGTTGCTATTCAGCCAATCAGATTGCATTACGATGAGCACTGAGACTCAAGGGAGTGAAGCATACACAGGGGAGGAACAAGGTGAAAAACTGAAAGTGAGCCAGAGTGAAGTTATTTCACATGGTGTGCTCTAAGAGAAAACTAACAATAAATATTTTTGAAATATTACCGAATTGGACTTTATTTAATTCGACATTCAGTTGTTGACTATATAAGATATTTATGTAACTGCTACTTCAGTAAACAGTATACGGCACTGAATCATGATGCAAGTTAGACATTATGATTTTCTTGACCTGTGCCTGAGGAAATTTCTCTAACTGGACCTTATTGAATTTTAATTAAAGAGCCACGGGCTAAAACAGTCAGCCCTGCATGTGGGCAGAAAGAGCATCACTATTCCAGTGGTGGTATCACCATGAGAACATATACAGGGCAGCATGCCACAGTCGGTCGCATACTGTCGCTGTTTACAGCAGTTCTGCCGAGTCAAGGAACAGTGGCTTTTTAAACTGTAATATTGAACCGCAGCTTTGCAGTTCACTCAATAAAGTTCATACTAAGGGTTGTCCAGACCTGATTTGGTAGATGCTGAGATACTGATTAACTGATTAACCGCTAACTAACAAATAAGCAATTTTTTTGGCCAATGGTTAAAAAACATTTATTTAATTTCCAATAAACAACAGTTCCTTTTTAAATATGCAGGTTTATCCTTTAGGGCTTTTGAACTGTGTGCATGAGGGCACAGCTGGTAATTGGTTCCTTTAGGAAATCCTAATAGAAAATGAAGCGCGTGGTATTCTTAGCACTTTTCGAGACTGGCAATGTGCCACATCAAAAGCGAATCTCCACAAGCAATAAGACAGACAACTGTTTCATCAGTATTTTCAGAGAGTAAATATGATGCATGGTGATGGTGTGAGGAAATCCCGAATGGGTCTGCAAAATTATAGAGGTTGTGGACAGCGATGGCTTTTGAGAACTACTGAGATACACTGAGCAAAAGCCACGATCAAAAACATTTATGTTCGTTTTTACTTGTAATAGAAATGAGCGGTTAATACTTTTCAAAATGATAGAATATTGCTGCTGTTAGACCAAAACCTCAGATCTCCTTTTTGGTCATTCAGTTTTTGACATAATTTGAAAATACCTACTGTCCTTTATGTTGTGTATAAATTTCACGACGGACCGACCAAAAGAAAATTGCTTGGTAAAAAAAGTCTGGTTCCATTGACTTACATTAAAAGAAAAGTATGTTTTTTCCTTCTCCTGTAAAGTTACCATTTTGCAGATACTAGGTTTTGGTCTGACAGCAGGGTTATAGAAATTTCCAGTAGCCCATAATTCTATGTTTAGGTCATTTTGTCAACTTTTACAATCATGAACACATAATCATGATTCATACAGGTATCACCACCTTGATTTCAACAAAACTAGGTATTCAGACTTTGTTTAATGCAATTTTGGGTCATTTACATCACATACATGCTGACCCCACCTATCAGTGCTATGTTCCACGTTCTATACAAGAGACGCTTTTAATATCTCAGTGCATTAATACAGAATTTTAGTTAATGTGGGCTAATAAGTAATATTTTAATTGGTCACGTCCTTGATTTTAGGCCTGTCAGTTAACAGCTAATTGCTGACCAAGTGTGGTTGTTTGCCAGTCAAAATAATTTGCCAAGATTTGCATCCCTCGCAGATACTGTGTTAGGTACAATGCTTTGAATCTGTATTCTGGCCTTTGCACTTAGCAGGAACTAGCCTCAAGAATGTCCTTACTGTCTAACATTAAGGGTTGTGTAGTGGGCAAGTGCCCACTCTCATCTTTCTCCCTTTTTAACAAGCCCTCCGCTTTATCTGTAACCTTTAAGCCACATTCAACAAACACTCCATCCCCGGCTTCTTTAATTCATAATTAACTGCCGATTGCAGCTCATTAATGAAAATGAGGTGGCTGACATTAAAGAAGTAGGGCTTAAAAACGTCTTGAGGGTGCACTTGTGCTCAGTTGAAGCAGAATGTAGACGGGGAGGACTATAGATTAACGTCTGCGCTGAAAGCAGACCGCTTACTCCGCAGCTTCTGTTCAGTATAATAATGCACACTCCCGACAGAACATAAAGATCCCAATGAAGACAGATGAATCTACTGGTGAAGGAGACTTTGCAATCGAATTAATGATGACGCAACCCTTGACCAGCCCTGTTTTTATTCCATGGTAAACAGCGCTATTAGATGTAGAGAGAAAACACAACTGCTCCCTTGTTTCTATTTAATTATCCTTAAAGCACAGCAACAGGCTCTGAAAGCCTAATAACATACAGCAGCCCTTATTTATCTGTCTCTCTCCGTTTCTCTCCATTTCTGTCTCATTTTCTTTCTCTTTCTCACTCAGAACCGCAGCGATAGGTTAGTTATGGAGAGATGAATTATCAGAGGGGCTTTAAAAAGATTTATTTAGCAAATTACAAGTCAGGATGGAACTAATGATCTAATCTGCCCAAACTTTTGTCTGAGGGGAAAAAACCGTGATGAAGCAGCTGTGTTCCATTTTAAAAATTGGAAACTTGATGAAAAGTCCATTATGGTCCATTAGTGGACTCACCTGTGCTAAACATCTATAGCCACAATCTGTTATCAGGCTTCTATGGTTTTTAATTTTTACTCTCTCCCTCTTTTTTTCCTCCTCCTTGAATCATGCTCTTGTAAAAGTGCTCTGAAAGGGATTGGATTTGGCTGAAAACCCCGCTTCGGTAACCCACTCGAACGAGCATCAGGCTGAGTAACCATGGCCAATGAAATGGACCTCACAAATACCCCCTCTCTCTCTCTCTCTCTCTCTCTCTCTCTCTCTCTCTCTCTCTCTCTCCATCTTTCTCTCTCTCTCTCTCTCTCTCTCTCTCTCTCTCTTTCTCTCTCTCTCTCTCCATCTTTCTCTCTCTCTCTCTCTTTCTCTCTCTCTCTCTCCATCTTTCTCTCTCCCTCCCTCTCTCTCTTTCTCTCTCTCTCTCTCTCCATCTTTCTCTCTCTCTCTCTCTCTCCATCTTTCTCTCTCCCTCCCTCTCTCTTTCTCTCTCTCTCACCCTCTCTCTCTGTCTGTCTCTCTCTCTCTTTCTGCCTCTCACTCTCGCTGTCTCTCTGTCACTCTCTATGTTTGTCTTTCTGTCTCTCTATCTGTGTGTCTCTCTCGCTGTCTCTTGCTCTCTTCCCCTTATTTTTCACTCTTTTGTGTTTATCTCACTATTTTCCATTTCTTTTTCCCTCCATTATCATTTCTTTCTACCTGTTATCCTCCCTCTCTCTCTCCATGTCTTTTCTCTTTTGCTCTCTTTTTCTCTCTTATCTGTTCCTGTTTGTTTTCCATTTTTCTGTCTCATTATTTTCATTTGTCTACCTGACAAAGCTTTTCTTTCACTCTGTTTTCCTGTATTTTTATCTTTTTCTCTCCATCTACTTTTTTCCATTTTATTATCCTCTCTCACTCTCTCTGTCACTCTGTTTGTCTTTCTTTCTGTCTCTCTATCTCTGTAACTCTCTCGCTGTCTCTCGCTCTCTTGGTCTCTCCACTTATCATCTTTTTCTGCCTGTCTTTCACTCTTTTTCTGTTTTTCTTGCTATTTTCCTTTTCTTTTTCTCTCTATTATCATTTCTTTCATTTCTCCCCCCGTGCCCTTCCTCTGTTCCTGTTTGTTTCTTTGTTTCTGTTTATTTGTCTCTCATTTTTTCATTTGTCTACCTGTTTCCTATTTATCTTTTTTCTCTCTGTCATCTCTTTCTATGATTTTCTCTCTCTCTGTCTTTTTCTCTCTGTGGCTTTATTCCTCTCTCGATCTCTGTCACTCTTTTTGTTCATATTTCTTTCTGTCTCTCTATCTCTGTATCTCTCACACACACACACACACTCTCTCTTCCCTTTATCTTTCTCTCTGTGCCCTTTCTCTTTTCCTCTCTTTTTGTCTCTTATCTGTTCCTGTTTGTTTTTTCTGTTAATCTTTCCCTCGTTTATCACTTATTTTTTCATCTGTCTACCTGTTTTTCTTTCACTGTTTTCCTATTTATTTACCATTTTCTTTCTTTCTCTCCCTCTCTCTTTCATTCTTTCTCTCTCTCTCTCTCTCTCTCTCTCTCTCATTTTTTTATCCTTTTGTCTTGATGCCTGTTATCCTTTCTCTATTTATCTGTTTTTATTTTTAGGTTTTGTATATTTTTCTCTTCCTTATGTCTCTTTCCATCCATTTTGATTTTCACTGTTTTTTTTCTCATTCTCTTTCCCTTCTCTTCTGTCTTATTTATCATCACATCTTTCTACCCCGCCTCTCTCTCTCTCTCTCTCTCTCTCTCTCTCTCTCTCTCTCTCTCTCTCTCTCTCTCTCCTGCTCTGTGTCTGTACTGATGTTTGTTTGTAACTCCAGTTCTGTCGTGCAGCAGCTGTGAGCGCACTGTGCTGAGTTGCATGTGGCATATGTAACACTAAATGGCTGAAAGGGATCAGCTGAAATGCGTCAGTCAGAGCCGTTTCTCTGCCACGATGATGGAAATGTCCTGTTAATTAAAGGCCGGTATTTAGCCTAATCAGTAAAACAGCCCTCCTAACTCTGTTCAGAAAGGGCTCACGACACATGAGCCTGCTTGTTTGTTAGAAACCGGATCACCGTTCGTGATCGTTCATCATATCTGGGGTTAAGTAGTGCCATTT
This sequence comes from Pygocentrus nattereri, assembly GCF_015220715.1. Classification (NCBI taxonomy): domain Eukaryota; kingdom Metazoa; phylum Chordata; class Actinopteri; order Characiformes; family Serrasalmidae; genus Pygocentrus; species Pygocentrus nattereri. The sequence goes on along the minus strand of NC_051238.1, from coordinate 8,850,898 downwards.
TCCAGCCTTTTTCTCCCCCTATGTGAAACTAAAGGCGATTCATTTACGTTGATAAATTGGATTCATATCGCACTCTGATCGCATCCCTCCTTTCTCCCCTGCTACCTTCGCCACCTGTGCCTCCGCTGTGTCCCGGTGGGGAGTAAATTCTTGCCTTTCATACTTCCCGTATGAAAATGAGATTTATCGGCGTGCCGATGCGCTGCGCTGGCCGAATCAGCTGGCGCTGGCTGAAGATGGATGGTGCCGCTGCATGGGGAGTTGCATCATTGTTAAACTCGCGGCAGTGTGGCGCATGTGGAGGGGGGTCAGCAGTAGCAGTGGAGCTGGGCAGCTTCTCTACAGGCCGGCATTCTGATTTATGGCTCCTGTGCTGGCAAATTGCTTTTACAGCCTCCTTGATTATTGTTCAGTGTTAAATAGATAACAGATCACGCTAAATGTACTCTAATGCCCAGCTGTGGCAGAGAGGACGAAGGGGACGCGGTGTAAAATGGCCTTCTCTGGCTTTGTCGAAAATGCCCTCTGTATTGAGAAGGTTGTCAGGTTTTATGGGGCCTTCTTAAAGACCCCCAAAGGAGATTTTGACCACCTGGTGGTGCTACTGAGTGGCTGTAACTCAGTGCAAACGAGTCTTACATGCTTTTCAAGGCAGACAGGCTGTTTTCATGGCCAGGGAATGTAAATAGGCCTGCTGATGATACTCCTACATTCTTGCTCTGGAGATACTCTAATCTTTGAAGGGATTCATTTTCTCAATATTGAATATTTTTCAATATTGTGGCATAATTTAATGGTTCATATGTAAACAAAGTCGTTTAGGGTGGTTTGGTGTGACAATTGTAGAGAGCCTTACAGACTCAGATTTTGGGTCACCATGTCCACAACACAGAAATAGTTGCTTTATTTGCTGTGTATGGTGGCCAGTGAAGCTACATGTGCTTTCTGATCTTTTATATGTAATGCTGATTGCGAAATAACACTAAATCTTTCAGGGCTATTTTGCCTTACAACATCCTGCATGTAGCTCTTCACCGTGAATGGATTAAAAAAAAAGTGTCTCAGACATCAGGCAGAATTTTCATAACCATTTCATGCAATAACTTTCTGTGAGGGAGCTTTTAGAAGCTTAAAAGTCGTCAGATATCTGGCTCCCTTCCCCACCACTATAAATAATTCTGACCTTGTAAGTTTCTCTAGAATGGAGCGTTTCCCATCAAACCACTCTGAGTGACTTTGTTTACATTGTAAGGAAAAGATTATGCAAAAATTATTTTAAAAGTCCTTCTGAAAAACTAGAAACCCAGATGAGATGTTAGTGATCTGGATCTTTGTACTGTGCAGCTGATAAACGTAGAAGGCCTTATGAAGAATTCATTGAAATTAAAATCTTATTGTGCGGAATAAGCATTTGGGTTGGGCTTTAAACACTTAAAACATATATATTGAATACCCTTGATTCACATGTATACATCATTTCCATGTAAGTAAAATATATTAACTAAGCACAGTTACTACCAAAATGATGTGAAAGACAAAACTGTGTTGGCTTCATGTTTTTTATTCCAGTGGAAATTAAATTCAGTGCATGACGTTTTTTTAAAGTGTGATGGTTCAGCGTGGGCTCTCTGCTGAGTTTAAGGGCGCTTTGTCACGATTGGCTCCTCCCACTCCATGTGGCTTTTTGTTTTGGTTTAAGTCCTGCCCCCTGTTTGGTTACTCAGCCCCTGATTGTGTTCACCGGTCCCTCGTTACCCTTTGTTACTTAAGCCCTGTGTTTGCACTTTGTCTTTGCTGGTCTTTGTATCGGTCTTTGTCCTTGCGCTGTTAGATGTTTGCTTTGTTTGAATATCTGTTGTTGTTTGTTTCTGGTTTGTCATGTCTACCCCACGATCTGTTCGTATCGGCTCTTTGAGCCTGGACCGTTATGACCCTGATTTTGGATTTGCCGTCAATAAAGGTCGCTTACCTGCGCACATGCGTCTGCTACCTCGCTCCCCGTCACACGCTTTCACATCTTCCTTATTTGGACCGGACCAATTTCTTTAGTTCTGTCTGTTTTGACAGATGTGAACACCAATTATTGCTGTTCTCAGCCCACTTCCAAGTAAACCCTGGTTTTCTGCTGGTGGGAACACATTTTTACAATGGTCCATATGAAGGAACATCAGGGCTTGCATTTGTCTTCTTCTAGAAGCAAGTCAGCACTGTACTGTCCGTATAATCTGCCTGGTTAAACTTCTGACTCTTGACAGATGCTCATATTGTCCCAGCAGCACTAGCTGCCTGGTAATAACAGCAGACGAGCAATAAAATAACTGCAGTGCAATGCATCTGATTGTAGCTCATGAATCGCCAAACATATTTTTGGACAAACATCAGCAACCTGACTGGTTCAAATTGACAAATCATTCCATTGTAAAGATACAGAAATCAAGTAAAGTTTCTTTTTATTTCTTTGTGATTCACTTATATTAAGCGTCTCTGATTTGATATTATCTTTGGCTCTAATGTGAAAGAGAAACAGCGCATATATCCCCACTGCATTTCTAACCGATCAGCAGTGCAAAAGTTTGTTATTTGGTGCTCTTTAACTGTTGGAATGTGAAGCCAAAAAGAAAAAAATCAAATAGAAAACATGCAGTGTCACAAAAACCTAAACTCTAGTTCTTGGATTTTCACACCTGCCTTGATTGGTGGAGACTTCAGTCGTCTCGGTTCACTCCCAAATGATCCTGGTTAAATTTGCTGCTGGTGGGAACACATTTTTATGATCATCTGCACCAAACGAGGGGAATCAACACTGGAGCATGTTTTCTTCTAGCAGCATTGTCCAAGTTTTTACGTCTGTCTCTTCATAGATGCTCAAATTGTTCTTACAGAAAGAGCTGCTGCGATCAACGACACACCAGCAGTAAAATATTAGCAAAGCAGTGCGTTTAGTTTTGGCACATGGACCCCATATTGCATCAGCAAATGAATTGCTTGCATTCAGATTTACATACCACTCATAAAGAAGCAGATATCAAGCAAGGTCTGCTTATTGCTTTGACTGTGGTGCATTTAGACGTTAAGCAGTTCAGTTTTTGTATAGAGAGTAACAGAGCACTTGTGTCCCTGCAACATTTCTGATGACCCATAAAGGGAACTCTATACACGTTACATTGTAAAAGCATCCTAACCACAAAAAGAAGATACAGTGTCACAAAAACCCAAACTGTGGTTCAGACTTCAGCAAATGAAGTAGGTGTGAAAACAGACTTAAGCCCTCCCTGAGGAAAGTAATCCCGTCTGAATAGGGCTTTAGTTTGAAAACAGCCGTGATTTAGGCCTTTGTTGTTGTTTGTTCCCATAACCGTCCCCACAGGGGCTATAAAGTTACGTCTGCCACTGAAATCTAGTAGTGTGTAGTTAGCATCATGCTAATAAGATTCCCTCATTGTTCCCCATGTTAGCAGTTTTGGGCGTGGTCTTCTTGTCAGGATCTCAGTCACGTTTGTGCCATCCTCTGTGAAAAGACGTCTCCCCGCGTCTGAGACGTGGTAATAATTCTCGTCAGTATGGTGGGGCTTCATGTGTTATTAGGGGAGGTGTCAATACCAGTGGCTTTGATGAATGCTGCGATCGGTTCCAGCCAGGCGGGGCTGTAATGATTGCTCCAGCGCTGGCTGACTGGCAGGGCTGAGGAAGATATTCATTTACCGCTTCATCAGTGTGATGCAGCGAGGAAAACCTGCGGCTCGTAAAACTGGAGACAGATGCAGCAGCTGTGTAATGGGCTTTTTAACCTCCTTTTGTACTGCCTTTTTTAGGCATTGCTCCTCTAACGACCTCCTGCTCGCTCCTCGCACATCTGGCCCTGTGTGTGAATGATATGTGTGAATGCAAGGAAAAGTTCCTTGTGAACAGGCGATAGTCACTCTTCTCTGACCAGCGGACTGGAAGTGTTTCTTAACAGTGGAGAGGAGTAGTACTTCTTAAAGAGTCGTAAGAGCCAGATAAGTCAAAATATTGGTCAATTCAGGGCTCTTTACTGTGACTGCTTTGAAAGCTGGTCCAGAGTTTGTGACAATATAGTAGAAGGGCATACATGAGCATTAACAGTTAATCACTGGCAGAACCTCATATTTCCAAAATTGTAACTCTGTAGGAGGGAAAAACATTTGCAATGGCTGTGCTTACATGCAATTGAATACATTCTGATTATAAATTAAGACTGAGGTGTTTATATGTTCACTCTACTCAACAATCTAATTGAAAATCTCAGTTGACATGCTCCCTACAAATAATCAGATCCAAAATTATGCCTGTGCCACTTACCACTTAGTGTAGACGTTCCCATGACAATGAGCATCACGTCAGTCCAGTCAGTTATAAACTATAAACACTATAAACTTTTACTATGACCCGGATGCACATGCGGCGTATGTACTTCTACTTTCTGATTGGGAATGGAATGGGAATCAGGCATCTACACGACTATTATTCTTCTATTAAACAAATTATTTACAGAATCAGCCACCTCAATCAGTCACATAAATTGTATTCTGAATGGCCTCAATTGGACTAGTCTATTTCAAGTAAGTTGTATACATGGATCTATTCTGATTAAGCTATTAGTCTGATTATTAATGTATTATTAGGCTGCATGTAAACATGGCTAATGTTTAATGTAACTAAAAGGGCACACAGCCTACATTTGTGTAGTTTTAGCTTCCAAAACTGGTCATAATTCTTTTTCACAGTACCATTTATCTACTTCTCTTCATCCCTTAGAAGCCTGTCTTTGTTACTCTGTCTTCAGAACTGGTACGAGCTCTGTTCTGATTGGCTGTCCTGTATTGTGCCCATTCAAAAAACAGCTTCAGTGTGAATGTGTGGGGTGAAACTGATGCAGGTCAAATAAGAGGATGTGTAAATGTGTTTGTTCTTGTGACATCACAGAAACAATAAATTCAAAACAGGCTGTTTTTGCTTCTTAGTTTAGAGTGATGGCCTCTCCTGATTTCATCTACTTTGGTCATTTTTAGGGCTGCCCCCAGATTCTGCACAGCAGTGACATCCTGGTTCCGGCAGGAATCGTTCGGCCAATCACGCTGCGAGCTCGGAACCTGCCCCAGCCGCAGTCGGGCCAAAAGAACTACGAATGTGTGTTCAGCATCCAGGGAAAAGTCCAGCGCATCCCGGCTGTCCGCTTCAACAGCTCTTGCATCCAATGCCAGAACACTTCGGTAAGAGTGGCCTTCATTCAGTAGCTCAAAAACATGACTAAATACTCAAGGGGTTTCATATTTAACACTTAGAATTACAGTGTTACTAGTCATTCGGTTCATGTTAAATAATCACTTCTGTGTGATTACATGTAGTACATAGTAATTATGTATAGAATTGTATCTGATTTGAGTTAGCAGTCTCACTTTATTAGGATAGTACACTATAGCCCCCTATAGATCATCTACAGATGTTCAAGTTGTTAGCAAACTATATGGTTAAATTTTTACTGCATATATGGATATGGACCAAAGATAGAGTTAGGCCCAACTTAAGGCCTAAGTTTGGGTTTTGGCTTGAAGATTAGGGTTAGAGTTAGGGCCAGGTTTAGGCTTAGGGAAAATTAAGGTGAAGTAAACAGAATTTTGTCGATGCTAAATATATCGACACTGTCCAAAAACAAACAAGTTTCTCCAAAATGGTAACTTTACAGGAAAGGGCAAAAACATTCTTTGCTTTCAATGTAGGTTAGTGTAAAGATATTTTATTCAAAGTAATTTTAGAGCAATGCTTTTCACACCATGTAAATGTTCAAATGATGCAGAAAATTAAAAATTGATAAAAAATAAAATAAAACAGAGGTACATGTTTTTCTTTGGACAGTGACAATATATTAAGTATCAAGAAAATTAAAGTTTACTTTCCAGGTAGTGTTTCCCAGTTAAATCTCTGCTTTTTATTATTATATCTTCTACACACACAGATGTGGTATGGAATGAAAGTTTAGAATCTGCACTTTCAACTGAAATGCTCCTCTTGTTTCAATGAGATACAAGAGAGTAACGGTTAAACGCAATGCAAGAAGATGTGTGTACATGATGGGGAACCTTTGAGGGTCAAGGCCTTTAGTATGGTTATATATCAGGTGTACAGTCACTTGGTGTAGGCTCAAGCTAGATATTATTTTCCATTTGTCACTGATTTGGTGTAAATGTGGTGCAATAGCAGCAGGAGAGCAAGCAAACTGTTTTAGTTTCTGTAACCAAACTGCTTCTGTGCGCAGGAGTGTTTGTTTTTCAGATATTGATTGAATTTTGAGCCTGAGGTTGAGGTTTCCTCCCAGCCTGAATAACTTGTAATTTGTGCATTGTAAACAGCAACAATGCCATCAATATAGTCCACTTTCTCCCCATCAGCATCCATATTTTTCATCAACATATTTCGTCAAGTATAGCCTAACCCAGATGGTATTTGAGTAAGTGTGAAAAGAACGCATGCATTATTTTGGCTCATTATATAGAGCTTACTCAGTAACAATCTGTCTGAATTGAAGCCGTCTGCAGCGAGCAGTAGATCATTGTTAGTAGAGAGAGAGAAGCTCAATGAGTTTGTCTGCTGAAAGTGTTCTGAAGAAGCCAAGGTGACTTTTCATTGAGCCACTGATCACCGAGAGAGAGAGAGAGAGAGAGAGAGAGAGAGAGAGAGAGAGATAGAGAGAGAGAGAGAGAGAGAGAGAGAGAGAGAGAAATAGAACTTTATCCAGGAAACACATCAGTTCACAGCATTGAAAGTCTTGTTTTCTCAGTTCGAGTGAAAAATTGGGCATGTCACAGGGTTGACTTTGAGAGTCTCCTTTTTCTCTCTTTCCTTTCTGCTTCCTCTTTCTCTACTTTTTCCTCTCACTCTCTCTCAGTCACTGTCTCTACATATCTACTTATCTATCAGTTTATCTATCTCTTTCTCTTTTTCAGTCTCTCCCTTTCTTTAGAGCTTTTTTAAAATGACTCTCTTCTCCGCCCATTCTCTCTGTCCGTCTCTATCTATCTATCTATCTATCTATCTATCTATCTATCTATCTATCTGTTTGTCTTTTTCAGTCTTTCTCAGTCTTTCTCAATCTCTCCCTTTCTTTATGTTTTAAATGACTGTTCTCCTCCCACTCTCTCTCCCATTGTCTCTATCTATCTATCTATCTATCTATCTATCTATCTATCTATCTATCTATCTATCTATCTACCTCTCTCTCTTTCTTTCTCTTTCTCTCACACACTCTCTCTCTCCCTCTATCTTTCTCTCTCTCTCTTTCTCTTTCTCTCTCTTTCCCTCTCTCTCTCTCTCTCTCTCTCTCACACACAGACACTCTCTCTCTTTCTCTCTCACACACATTCTCTCTCTCCCTCTATCTTTCTCTCTCTCTTTCTCTTTCTCTCTCTTTCCTTCTCTCTCTCTCTCTCTCTCACACACACACACTCTCTCTCTCTCTCTCTCTCTCTCTTTCTCTCTCTCACACACTCTCTCTCTCCCTCTATCTTTCTTTCTCTCTCTCTCTCTCTCTCTCTCTCTCTCTCTTTCTCTCTCTCTCACTCTCTCTCTCTCTCTCTCTCTCTCACTCTCTGTCTTGATTTCATTCCTCTCGTACTTTTTCCCTCCTCTCTCCCGCTATCTTCTATTCGTCCCCCGGTTTTCTTTCACCTTCTCTTCTCATGTCATTTCTTGGTACGCTTGCCGCCTGTAACCCATCTGGTTGTCACGGTAACCCTGGGGAATCTTGTAAAATAATTAGCCGGGAGTGGATGTGGTGTGTAATGTGGCCTGACAGTGTGACTGGGGGGAAGAAGGGATGAATAAGAGTCCAGACTGGAGGTGCAGCGTGTGCTTTCTGACCTTTTGACATGCAGAGGTCAAAGGTCACCAACCTTACCTATGTCATTCGACAAGACAATTGATGTTCCATAGCAGTTTAACCCTTTTACATCCAGATTTCCCTTCCCAGCTCTGCATTACCATACATAACTGCATTTCCATACATTCAGTTACCATAGTTATGGAATAATTTATAGTAAATACTTAAAATCATAGCAGTTATTGAATGATTCAGAGTAGATGCTGAATAATTTGTGGTAATTACTGAATGATTTATAATAATAATAGTTTCTTAATAATTCATAGTAGCTTCTGAATGACTGACAATGCATACTGAATAATATCCAGCACTTACTGAATAATTTATAGTAGTTACAGAATGATTGACAGTATATAAGTAATTTGTAGTAGTTATTGAACTATTAAATTCATATTAGTTACTAAATATTTTAAAATAATAAATAGTGAATTTTACATAGTAGATACTGAATATTACATAGTAGATACTAAATATTACATACTAGATACTGAATATTACATAGTAGATACTGAATATAACATACTAGATACTGAATATAACATACTAGATACTGAATATTACATAGTAGATACTGAATATTATGTAGTAGATACTGAATGTCATACTAGATACTAAATATAACATACAACATACTAAATATTACATTGTAGATACTAAATATTACATAGTAGATACTGAATATTATACTAGATAGTAATGAATACACATTAACATTAATCCTGACTGTAACATTGTTGATCAAAATCTGGCCCAAGACTAGTCAGACTGTATGCATGCATGTCCACATTGGTCAGTAAATTGGATCAGTATGTGGAATCTACTACTGTGTTTTCTGTCACTGTATAATAGAAGCTCCATGCTTGGATGCACTGGGAGTGTCTGAGCAAGTATTTACACACATGCAGAATGCAATTCAGTCGCAATGGAAGTGTTTATTATTAGTTTCATCAGAGTAAAAATTAAAGGTGATTCCAGTATGATGTCTGTGTCTATTAATGCATTTTCTGGCCTGAAAAGGTAACTTCTGACACAAATTAAATACACATCTATGAATTTCCAATTTCGTTCAGGCACATTCCTTACACAGTGAAATTTACAATATAGAAATTATAAAAAATAACTGAATAGTAAGAGGTTTAAGAGGTTTAAAGTGTTAATAATGAGCATCAAATCCATAGGCATTCAACCTCCATTCTTGATGACATTCCAGACGGGATTAATTGTTGTCCTTTCCCGGGACGATATGGCTGGAAGGCTTGTGTGCAGGATGCCTCCATGGAGAGCCACTGGTGTTCCTCCATCTGTTTCCACTCATCTCTCCCCCCCTCCTCTCTCTGTGTGCCTGTGACCCTACCCCCCACCCCTGCCCCGCCTTCACCACCACTATGCATCTCAATCACTACTCTGATATACCTCTGCCTTCAGCACTTGTCTTTTATACCATTCAAAGCAATAGTTTTTCCAAGTCTGTAAGCAAGTCTATAGGAGTTACTCAAAGGGGAATTCCACTCAGTTTTTAAATTTCTGCATAATTAAATAGTTAACCTCTAATCAAACTCATTCAGAGGGATTTGATGTGAAATTAGCTTAATTAGCTTAAAGCTTAATAGAATTATGCAAAAACTTAGAAAAATCAATTCAACATCATTTTCCTGGCTTTTTTGGCTACAAAGAACTGATATGAAGTATATAACCAAGCTGTCCATCAGTGGGAGCACTCCTGCAGCCACTCCTTAGAGCAAGCACTGGAACTATTGATCAGCTGCTGGACAGTATTGACGCCTGAACATGTAAACATTATTACCTATTTCCACATTGATTTATCAGTATTGAGTGAAGAACAGCACCATCTCCAAAGCCACGCAGATCAGTTAAACCCTTTACAGTATAGACTGTACATATGAAACTGACTAATGTCTGAACTCCATTCTATGCAGAACCCCTACCCCCACAATCTCACTCACTCTCTTCCCATCATCTTCTCATCTCCTCCCCTCCCCCGTCCTCTACCTATCTCTCCATCTCTTTGTTCCTCCACACTCTCCATCTCTCAGTGTTGGGTAGGAAGGCTTAGATTAATCAATAGTCTGATTACCAGTGACACAGCAAATAGAGAGCACATCATCTCTTCCCCTCTCTCTCTCTCCATCTCTCTCCATGCCTCTCTCCCCTTTTGCCCTTCTCTCTCTCCCTTTCTCTTCTCCTTCCATCTCCCTCTCTCCCTTTCTCTTTCACCCTGTCTCTCTCTCATTCTCTCTCTCCCTTTCTCACTCTCTTTCCCTTCCTTCCCTTTCTCCCTTCTTCCTTCCCCCTCTCTCACTTTCTCTCTCTCTCCCTACTCTTCCCATCTCTCTCTCTCTCTCTCTCCCTCCCCCTCTCTCCTCTTCCTCACTCTTCTCTCTCCCTCTCACTCTATTCGCTTTGTCTCCCTCCCTCCCTCTCTCTATCCCTCTGCCTCTCTCTCTCTCTCTCTCTCTCTCTCTGTCTCTCTCTTTCTCTCTCTCTCTCTCTCTCTCTCTCTCTGTCTACTCTTTTCATCTTTCTCTCCCTCTCTCTCTCCATCTCTCCCCTTTCCTCTCTCTCTCTCTCTCTCTCTCTCTCTCTCTCTCTCTCTCTCTCTCTCTCTCTCTCTCTCTCTCTCTCTCTCCCCATGAATCTTCTGAACAGAATAGCAATCTAACGCTGGTAAAGACATGCCCCAGATTACACTTGTTCCTGAGGGAGTGTGTGTCATCGTCATCTTCTTTCGCCTCTCCATCTCACACTCACTCACTCACACACACACACACACACACATTCAACAACGCACGCGAGGTAACAGCGATCAATCAATACGGCCGTCAAGGCGAACGGCCCTGCATCTCCTCCTGAGCTGGGCAGCCAGGTGACTTTGAGGCCATGGGGTCCATGCTAATGAAATTGTGAGTGTCCCGAGATGGACGACAGAGAATCAATCAGCTTCACCCTCCCTTTACACACATCTCATACAAGATGCTCTGCACTTTTGCACCTTTTTCAGGCTTTGACTTCTCAGAGCAGCAGTTTAATTCTAATAAGTCGGGACTTTCATTTTGCTACTAAACATGTAAATACACAGTTGTGTTATTGCTTTCATAGTCAGCCTGATGTACTAAGCCTGGTGCACTAGTTCCAAGTACAAATTGGATTCATTCATATATATGCGCTTTTCGCCTTTATACCACATGCATTTGAGAGAGGAAATGGGTGTCAGCAATTTACTAAAGTTTGGACAAATTGCAGTGGTCGGTTCTGTGTGGATTGTTCTCCGCCTCTTCAAAACAAAATATGCATTAGTGTCCCAAAGCCTGTTGTTGGGAAACTTCCATTAACAATCAATAACAGCAGACACTGCAGCGAGACAGAGTGAGAGGACAAAATGCCTCGATTAGGTTGCAATGTGCTGTTGAAGTCAGTGGTATTGTTTCCCAAATTCCGTTTTTTAGCTGGAGCAGAATTATACCCCTGTGGACTGCTTTGGTGGGAAAGAACTTTATTTATTAACGCAGCTATCTCTTCACTTTCTCTGTTGACTCGAGCTTGTTGACTGTTCCACTCCTTTGCTACACCTTCTAATGCTTTTGCCTCACGAGCACTCAGATAGTTAGCGGTCCTAGTATAGCAGCACTCGTAACTACATCTGGCTCCCAAGTTACACAATAAATTACATTAACGTTCTGTCTATGTTCTGAATGCACTCAAATATGCACTTCTGAATTTTTCTTTCTTTATTTATTTTTAAATTTATTTTTCCCTCAATTTTCTCCCCAATTTAGTCATATCCAATTCCACCCACTAGTTAGGACTCCCCCAATCACATGATAGCACCAGCACTAGGAGAGGGAAGGCTAGTACAGGCTTCCTCCAAGACCTGTGAAGTGCCACCGCATCTTTTGGAACCACCACTAATGCAATGTCATTGGACAGCCAAACACGTTGGCCGAAAGTGGCAGCCGCCAGATCTGTCACATCAGCTAACAGACGCCTGCACTGGCTAGCATCGTGCTGAGTGATGGGGGGGAAAGGGGCAGGGCATTCTACCCACCTAGAGAGAGCAAGGCCAACTGGGCTGTCTTGGACTCCTGGGCCCAGATGGCTATAGCATTACTCGGGATTGAAGTCCCGATCTCCTGATAATAGGGCCATTGCTTCGACGGTTGCCCCACTTCTGAATTTTTCAGTTTGGATCAATATTAACAACAGACAAAAAAAGGATAAAAAAGGATGTTTCCCTTTCTGCAAAACAAGACTGCATGTACAACAAGCATTTTCATCAAATTCAATTCATAATAAAAACATCTCTTCTGCATAGAAACACAAGCGTGGTGTGGATTGAAAGCTTGGAATCTGTTTTTTGACAGCTCATTTTAATGAGATATACATGAGAAATAATTTATTCAAAATGACAGCATGCTTTTTGCTTTTTAACTGCCTTAAACCTTTAGGATTAATATTCATTGCTATCAGCATTTAGGTGAGCTATGTGAAAAAACTATTTTAAAAAAATATTATTTAAGTAACAATCATTATATGGAATTTTCTGGAACAGATAAAATGAATATGGAATAGATATGGAAGTGAAGCTTTCTTTCTTGAAGAAAACTTCATAACCAACCATGTAACATGTAGTGGATCAGTAAATATGTAACTTTATGAAAAGTGTAATTTAAAGTTTTACTTTTATATTTCAACTTCTAGCACAGCTAATAAGCTGACTCCTTAAAAAAACTCTATTCCAAGTGACGTCCATAAAACCAAAGAAGCATTACGCACCATATTAGTCACAAATGATATTGTTAACTGACAGCAGCAGCTACTTGGCACACCTGTTCTAACTTGTATGCTTCAGTAGCACTCAGTCATTTTAAAAGAGCACGTTTAAAAGTGCTAAAGCCCCAAAACTTCTGCAAGGCGCTGGTGTTGTGTTACAGCCAGTTCATCTGTTCTTACCCCTGATGCAAATGTACTCCCTCGGGGCATGTCTCTGGCTCACGCTGCTCTAACTGCCCATTATTTTTGACAAAAATCAAGTTAACTTGTCCTGTATTCTCCCTAATTTCTCCGCTGCTTTCCGCCTCTGCTTGGTCCCAGCCCTTAGACAGCTGCCTTTTCAGCTTGTCACAATACTTCTATTGTGCGGCTACAGCCTCCCCGAGGCAATGAAGGACTGCACTGTACCAGCTGAATGTGCTAGTGAAAGGTACGAATTCTGATTTAATTTTTTTTTCACTGGAGAAATCGAAGATTTAGAGATTTGTAATTATGGAACACAGTGGAAGTCGCTGAAGGGAAACTAGAGGATTAATGATTATTGTCCCGATTTTGACAGATTTAATTTATTACGCACGTTAGAAGATAGCAGTCAAAGACATAATTAGATATTAAATCACTCAAAACCTAACAGGGCGTTCCTCAGGGGTGTGTTTTCGGCTCAGTTTGGTTTTCTTTTTTTCCCCTATTCGAGCACGCGAGAACGGCAAATTTATTTTTCTATCTTAGACTCAGCCAGGAAGGCTTTTTCTACATTGTACTTTGCACTACATTGTATTACTTGTATTACCGATCTACTCTGAGCCGAGGCAATGACAGTTTTTCAAAAGGATAATTTGCTCATAATCATTATTTTTAGCATATTTATATTAATTTTAATTATTTTGTTATTATATGCAAAACTATGTTTCCTAAATACATGTTGACTCATATATCATACCCTCCACCTAAAAGCATTTTCTTTTGTGATTTGAGTGGATTTTTCAGGAGGAAAGACATGAATTGCAACCCTTATGCAAACCCACACAGGCTTCCTTCTCTCAGATCCATCTCGGCACATCAGCACTACACCACCGTAGCCCACATATATCAGTTTTATGCATCTCTCCCCCATACACTTGCTCTATCACATGCATGATAAATGCATTAGTTGAAGTTGAAACATCATAAGCATTCACTTTTGTTGTGTATTACTCTATTTTCTGGGGAAGATGAAATGCCTTGGTCCCAGAGCGCTTCGGGAAGCCAAGACATAATTCAAAGAATTTTCATTACATATATATTTTTTTCCCTTCCTGAAATGAGAAGAGAACAAAATACTCAAAATGAGTCCATAAGTGTAAGTGTTGCTAAGCACCGCTGACCCCTTAGCGACAGGCACCGGCCGTGTTACCGGGGAAACGTACCGCTAAGGCCTTTTTTTACACAATGCCCAAGTTCTAAACCAGCCTCTTGATGAAGAGAGCCCCTCACAAAGAAGTCCATTATCCTCTGTGCAGGGTAGCGGAGGCTTTTTGAATAAAAACACTTAAATGTTATTTTTGTCAGGCTTTTTGAACCAGCTCACCCTCATTATTCTATTATTCTCATCAAGTGCTCAATCAGGCATTAGCGTTTTTATACTGCACAGCGTAGAGGAACATGCAAAAAGGCCTCTTCTAGCTTTAATGTTCTTCATGCTAACATGCGAACATGCACGTTCCAAAATAGGGCTGCTAAGTTCCCAGAAGTGATCTGGTGAAAGAGGCACATGGAAAAACTTCCTCCGCGAGCGTCTGTGGTGCCTCGCCGTGGCAGGAAGCTTCATCTCGCTCCTCTGTTTCTTGGTGGTGAGTTATTTGATCAGTGATATGCGGCATTAAATGGAGAGTTGTAGCAGGTGGGCTTTACGGAAATAAACTGATCAGCTAATGTGATTATCGATGTAGGTATGAATCCCACGCCTGATGCGCTTCATCACATTAACTGAAGCCGGGGCCTGGAGCGGCTGTGCCACACCGAGAGGCTCAGCTGTAGATGAATCTGTAAATGAAGAAATCGCTCTGTAAGCTGTAAGTGATATTCCAGAAAGTTCTGTTTGACATCACAGCAGCCTCACAAGGAAAGAATGCCTTGGTTAGCCTTGGATCAGAGCACCTACCTCATTTATGATGACACGAGTTCAACCGTTCATCCTCTCTCTCTCTCTCTCTCTCTCTCTCTCCCCTCTCTCTTTTTTTCTCTGTCTCTCTCTCTTTCTCTCTATCTCACCCCATTTCTTTTTCCTGTGAGTATTTATGTACCATTTTCTGAAGATATGATACCGTTCCTGTATTTCTTTCCTTTTTCTTTATTTCCTTATCATCTTCTGAAGACAGTACCACCACTTTTCTTTCTTTTTCTTTCTTTTCCTCTGTCTACCCATGATTATTAGTATTTCTTTACGATCTTCTACCATCATCTGTGCTATTATTCCTTCTTTCTTTCTTTCTTTCTTTCTTTCTTTCTTTCTTTCTTTATTTCTCTTTCTTTTACCCCTCTGCCTATCATTATTAGTGGTATTTCTCCACCGTCGTCTGAAGACTGTGCCATGATATCATTCCTTATTGCTCTCTGGAAATGAACCAAACCAAATCCCATCATAGCTGGTTTGGCAGGGATAGATTCAGTCTTCAGCTGCATCCATATCAGTTATCATGTCCCAGAATTCCCATCCCCTGAACGCAGTAATTAAAGAAATGACGCAACATGTGGGAGAGCAAATTATATTCTGTTATTGCTGCTAGAAGCCCGGTAACAAGATACCTATGATTCAGTAATTAGGTTAGCATTAAGTAATGCACACAGCGGGCAAATTCCCATACGTCATCCTCGGTGTAGTGTCTTTCTGCTGAGTCTGGACTAATTTGGTAACCTAATTAAATGTACAGGAAAACCTCTGTCATTAAGTTACATTGATTTTCATTCTGTCACTTAAGGGAGTCAGCATTGACGAGTCAAATCAGAGCCAAAGAGCGCTGTGGGCAGCTGCTATCGGAACCTTAGTAAACATCTTTGCTAGAGTAAAATCCTACTTAATGCTAAAAAGTCTAGTTCCATTATTGGAATTAATTGCAATTACTTAATTTAGAAAAGATGGTGTTATTTTCAAGTCACAGAAATTATTTTCTTGCAAGTCAATATCTCTGCACAGCTATTCATCATTTCCCCCACTGCCATAAACAGCGCTGCTGTGTTAACTTTGCTGCAATAAGTAGATTGTTGAGCATATCATTTATTAAGAGTAGGCTTTTAAAAAAACTCAGTCAGCTCTTTCTGTACGCCATGCTTGCTGGCTTCTTGCAGGCAAACAGGATTGTAATAAACCCAACATGGTGTAGAAAATGAAATCAAAATGGTGAAGATGGTGCTTTTTCATTCCTGATGATGGTTTCCAGTCTGAGGTTTTGTTGTGTTGTGTGCTATGTGAAAGAGAGAGTGTGTTTGGGCTGCTGATGGATTCATAGGGGCGAAGGAGGGGTTTAAAGGTAAGAATACCTTGCTGTCGTTTACTAGTCATTTCCAATGAGGCTCCTGACAGAATCAGGCCAGGCTGTCTCCTCACAGAGCACACAGCGATACTGTGGGAAGACAAGCCTGAGGAAAATCAATTCACTACTGGCACAGATAAGCTGTATTGTATGGGCCAACACAAAGGCTTCCGCGCATTTACACTCAGCGGCTAATCTCCTCAAAGCTGCCCTGCCTTTCACTGGAGAGGAGGCAATAGGCAAGAAAATACATCATATTACTGCCCAAAATACATTGTGTATGACTGTCTCTCGTTCCTCCAGCTTTCATCACCACAGCTTATGTATGACAACAACCTATTTTATATATATTTTTATTTATTGGGGATTTTTTTACAATGTTATCACTCCCTATTCATTCCTCTGTGGTGTTTTCTGGATTTAAACCCAAAATACAGTCAACACAATGGGCAGCTCTTTTCCCCTGTATTTCTTAAATCATCATTTTTGTAAATTCAGGTATATTTTTTGATGCTTCTTTGAAGCCCACAAGCTCATTTCCTCCCACCTAGCGATGTTCCACTACACAAGACTTTATTGTCACATACCGCTACTGGAGTCCAAAAAAAAAATCACCCAACAAATTCTGCAGTAAGCTAATGATGTTCAGGCGGTGACCTCGCTAACCTGCAGCACTACAGAGGGCATCCATAATTGACCCCAATTACGATGGAAGATGTTGGGCAGCTGGGTCTTATAGATGCCTGCAGCTGCTTGGACCCTGGTGTCAACAGGTTGAGTGAGTTTTACTTCGGCCTTTCGTCACCCTCAGCGCAGCCTAGTGCGCTCCACTTCCTCTCAGATATGCCTAAGAGCAGCCGAGGGAAGATTCAAGTGCATACGCACTGCTGAGATACACAGTCAGAAAAAGGGTACCAACAATGTAACGTAGCCGTAAAGGTTAAACAGTGATGTTTCCCAGGGAAAAGATGCACATTTACACCTTTTCTTAGCTTTTTAACCACCCCAGTGACAGAGTATCCAAGAGTTTATGGATGGGAGGAGTGCCATTGCCAATATCTGATATTTTTCATGCACACACTGTAAAAAATGGTTCTAGCTGAACTACTTTACATTCACATTTACAGCATGAAGCAGACGCTCTTATCCTGAGCGACTTATAAAAGTGCTTTGTTGTCTGGTCAGAGAAAGTATCTGCTAGTTACAAATGGGTTAGAGTAAAAGCTACTCCTCGGCTCAGATATTGCTAGAAACAAAAGCGTGAGTTGATACATGGAGAAAAAGGAACAGATTTACACGTAGTGCAATCTAGTACATATCAATAAGCACAGTATGATACATTTCAGTAAGTACTTAAATTAGTGCTCACTGCTCTATAAAGAGGTGTGTCTTCAGTTTGCATTTGAAGACCACAAGAGACTCTGCTGTTCATACAGCCAGTGGGAGTTTGTTCCACCACCTGGGTGCCAGTACAGAGAAAAGTCTAGATTATTTCATGTAAAAAGATACTTTGACTGAAACAATGGTCCATTCGAAGTATCTAGGGTGAATAAAATTAGTTTTTACTTGTTGAACCAACAGACTATTTTTACAGTGTATCTGCTGATGCTGACACATAAACATTTCTAAAATGTATAAACTGACACTAGATCTACCTGGATGAGGACTGTAGAGAAATAGAACATATATTTCTATATATACATGCAGTAAAAAATGAGTAGCATGGCACCCCAGTGTCACCTAAACATTCTGCTCTTCTGGAAAGCAGTAAATTCCTAATGCGTGTGTGTACATATACATTATATGGACAACAGTTTCGGGACACCTCCGGGAGCTATAACAGCTTCTACTCCCCTGGGAAGCTTTCTTCAAGATTCTTTAGCGTGTCTGTGGGAATACTTGCCCATTAATCCAAAAGAGCGTTTGTGAGGTCAGATGCTGATGTTGGACGAGAGGGCCTGGCTTGCAATCTCTATTCTAGTTCATCCCAAAGGTGTTTGATGGGGTTGAGGTCAGGGCTCTGTGTGGGCCAGTCACGTTCTTCCACACAAAACTCACCCAGCCATGACTTTATGGGCTTTGCTTTGTCCTGGGGTTGTCATGCTGGAACAGAAAAGGGTCTTCCCCAAACTGACCTACAAAGCATAAAATTGGCCAAAATGTCTTGGACTGCTGAAGCATTAAGATTTCCCTTCACTGGAACTAAGGGATCTAGACCAGCCCCTGAAAATCAACAGCATAGCATTATGCCTCCTCCACTAAAATTTATAGTTGGCACATTTATAGTTGATACTGTGCATGGGTGTGTGTGTGTGTGTATATATATATGTGTGTGTGTGTATATATATATATATATATATATATATATATATATATATATATATATATATATATATATATAAGCTGTGATTAGCCAAAGCTAAAGATGATACTACAAATAATAATAGGCTGCAGAGAGTATGAGTACTGAGTATGTAGCTTGAATTTATTCTAATATTAGTGTTTTTCTGAGCAAATCACACTTGCTAATGAGATAAATAATGTTTTAATTTTCATTCTCTGAGGTGCTAAAAGATTTGCAGTTTTGAGTTTTGTACACACACCTTTTTGGGCATCTTTTCTTCTTAATCAATTAATTCATCATGATGTATCATTATTGCCTGGTTGAAGGATATCATGATGTAAATATTGTGATATAAATTTAAGTACACACCGCTCACCCCTACACTAAGGACAGTTTCTCGCTCTCCGTAGCCTCTCAGGCTGTTAGCAAATGCTCCTGGCTCGGTGTGTTTGCCTTGTAGTGATTGATTTGCGCTGCATGGCTGAATGAACAGCGTTGTAGCAGCTGATGTTTCACTCAGCCCTAATGACCAGCTGAAGGAATGGACGTTTCTTGTCAACGCTTTGGGACTTTTTGGTTTTGCCATAAATAGAAATTAAAGTAGTGTGGCTTCACTATGGGAGCTCTTAGCCCACCGGTCAGACGATATGATACCAGCGTTTATCCACAGACCATAAAGCCTCTAACACAGTTTTTTTTTTTTTTTTTTTTAATGCTCATTCCAGGACCTCCTTCTGGTTCACTCACACTTGTTTTCTACACTCTCCATGGTTTTTACAAAGGCTGCGATTGTGATGTTCAGAGACATTCTTGGCATGTTTTGTCAGCTAAGTGATCTCACAGTTGTAGCTTATTAAAATGTAGACATTAAAAAATCTTGCTCTGTTCTTAGATCAGTTCCAGTGTTGTGCTGGGAAAAAGCCTGTTCACTCTCCTAAAACACCAACATACTCCTCTATTACACACTGTATGAGATGAGAAGTCCTGACCTAGGGTCAATTTTTGCTTTAGGCTGAATTTTTGCTTGAACTTGGGTCAGTTTTTGTTTATCGTAATGAAAACCAATAAATCAATAAAAGGTAACAGTCCCTAGATCTGGACTTCTGCTCTGAGAAGTTGTATAGAAGTGGGCCTTGACCTACAAAGCCAAAACCTCAAGCAGTTCATGTGGGAAGTATAAAGATTGTTCCCATGAGCGCCTCCCTTGGGTCAATTAGAGTTTGTTCTAATAGTTGTTCTGGTTAGGAAACGAGTGGATAGAGCCTGTTTTTGTTACTGACTGTAGTTTGAACTAATTTGGTAGAATGATCATATAAGTTAATGTCTGTTACAAACATATGAAATGTATCATCAAGTACATCAAATGTCTGTATTTAATCTTTAATGGGCAAAAAAAAGTGAACCCCTATTGGCTTAGCACTAACATACTACAAAAATCCTATAACATTAATTAGCGTTATCATAGAGGTGTTTTTTCCTTGTTTTTGGCATTTATGGCTCAAGCTGAAGGCCTAGCACCGATAGTCACAGTTCACCAGTGAGAGAAGTGTGCATTTATGTCTGAAGACTGTGAACATGTCCAGCTCGTCTGTTCATATTTTTTCTGTTCTGTCTTTGCAGTACTGGTACGAGGGGAATGAGATGGGGGATCTGCCTGTGGATTTCTCTATTGTCTGGGACGGAGATTTTCCCATCGATAAACCTCCTACCATGAGAGGTAAGTTCCACTGTTTCTTAAACTACCAGCAGTGTTTCACAGGACTGAGCAGGAACAATGACTAGCAGGCCAGGGGACTAACACAGGCCTTCAGCCAAATGATATAACACTGCAGCATTTGTAAATTGTTAGCATCATATTGACCTTTGTCAGGGATGGATCATGGTCCTGCAAGGCCCCTTGGTCACAAGAATCCTTAGTGGCCAACTGCACTCCATCATAAATAAATAAAAACAAACTCCTGAAATGAGAGATTAAACAATATTTTGGCCTCATCTTTATATACACTTTTAAACAGTGATTTTAATGAAAAATGTAATGTGCCTATAATCCTTCATCCACATTATAACATTTCTTTTTCTTTCAAGTCAAACTGAGCTGTAATGCAAATGCAGAAGCATTACAAACATGGAATGGTAAACGTCCCATTTGAATTTGAATGACAGCAACAAAGTCACATGAGCTAATAATAATTGAAAACAGAAAGCGAAATTTAAAACAGGCATTTCTTCATTTATTTAATTTATTTCGTCATTTGTTACCTAAAAAGGCCCCTGACAGTTAGAGGCCCCTGGCCCGTAATCCATCAGAGGCCCCTGGGCCATTTTAGTAATCCATCCCTGGCCTTTGCAATATTGATATCGCAGAGGGTTGCAGTATTAAAATGAGTTCTGTAACCACTTTTCAAGGCACTCATTTTGCTGTTTGCTGTGAATGTGTTTATGTAATCCAACAAAGATTGTGGTTAACATGATGCAGGCCCGTCTTTAACCGTGTCACATTGTTGATTCACCTGTGCATTTTCAATATATTAAAAGGCACATTGCAAAGCCATTATGTAACAATATGATACTAGCAATAGTAATAAATTGTACATATCTCACAGCCCTGGTTCCACTTCTGGAATCTCACAACACAGAGAGAACATAGAGCTCTTTTTAATAAGTCTCAGTTAAGCTTGTTTATCACTGTAATGCTTTGGCTGCTTCACCAGCTATTGGGGTTGTGACCTGGTGCTAGTGTAATTACTCTACACGTGACTATGATGGTGTAGTGCCATCACAAACATTTTGTTTACATCATCACATTTATTATGAATTTATTTTGTCTCTTTTTTTGTAAAAATGCCTGAGATATTATTGCCACTAGGTACCCTTTTAACATTTAAATGGCCAGGACTTGCCTACAGGCCCAAACTTTTATTAGACACTTTAATAACTTTGGAATAGCTAAGGTAGTTTGCATTGTAGTCCATGTGGTTACTCCATAGTAAGCCTGGGATTGAAAGAGGTTAAGGTTTCATTTGTGTTATTAAGACCTAGATGTGTTAAATCAGGAGTGTTAGAATAGCAAAATGAACATGTACAGTGTTTTCTGTTAATAAACCTGGAGAAAGTGTACTGTTGTATTCAGACAATTCCTGACTGAACTATATGGTACAACCACAAGCTGTAGAGTGACCGTGTAAAGCCCCCTAGTGGTCAGACAGTAGGATTAATCTACTGATTGTATAGATAACAGGGCAGGCGCCTCAGAAAGAGGTCCACTGTTCTCCATCCATAGTCATAGTTTATTCAGCGGCCCAGTCTGCTGCAGTGGAGACACGTGCTTTGTTGAGTGGATCTCAATACATCTTTAATGCATATAGGATTTCTCCTTCTTTTCAGTCATATATAGTGACTTAGGCATCCTCTTGTCCAGCATGGCATATTTTATTGATAGCTTGCTGCTTGGTGTCTATTTTTGTGTTTTATAGCTTTATTTTACCTCTGAGGAAAGGACGGTTTGTGTCCTCCTTTATCTAGGCTGTACCGTTGTCTAATTATATTTCATAGTATGGTGGAAAATTAGGACAGACAGCTTTTCAGATGCTTTTGATCTTTTGTGGGTAGAGGAGAGAGAGAAAGAAGGCGAAAGAGAGTAAGAGAGAGAGACATGGCAGATGTGCTCATGCATTTTTTCATCATCTGGAATTATAGGGAAATTGAGAAAGACAGAAGAGGATGGAAATGGTGGGTGAGCGACTGGGGTGGAGTGTGCAGAGGAAAGTGAGAATGAAGAGAGCATGAAGATCTCCTCCATACATATTTTTGGAACACATCGTGCTCTTAAAAAGAAAAAAATAACCATTTATAGATATTAGCACTGCAGTGTATACTTTGTTGATCATTATCATGATGTTGGCCTTTGCAGTACTGATACGGCGACAGCCAAATGAGCCCCTGAACCAGTCACAGTACCACATGCGTTTCTGTAGGTGTTCTAATAAATTAAGTTACTCATGTTATCCAAAAATCCAAGGCAGTTATTTTGGTAATGCAGGCAAATCTTTAACTATGTTACATTATCGATTAAGCGATACATTTTAATATCGCTGCTGTCTGAACAAAACTTTGTATCTCCAAAATGGTGACTTTACAGGAGAAGGAATAAACATGCCTTACTTTTAATATATCAATGTATCAATGTATATCAGAGTTTGTTTGTTTTTTTGAAGTCATTGTGGGTCATTTCTTTTGGCCCATTCATAATACAATTTACACAAGATGAAACCTACAGCCTACAGCCATTTTCAAATTATGTTAAAAACTGTAAAAATACAAGGTTTTGTTCTAAAAGCAGCGATATATTGCAATACTGATGTGTAACATATAAGGGTAAAAGGGCTGGTTAATAAAGACAAGTACTGTTATTATATCAAGCACATTAATATTATTTTAATACTATTATTATATTTAAAAATTCTTATTTAGAACCAAATTTCAGTACCTAACTGGTTAATATTGGCATCTGTGAGCCAATAAGCATACATGTACAAAATCTAGCCTGCTGATTGGCTGACTGAATTACATTCTTTATGCATGTTATTAACATCAGCGTTTCCTTATTAATCTGCAGTCCACTGCGGTTGGTAAACCCATTTCCAGCACCTCTGGTTTATGCCACATCCACATTTTGGTTTGTAGTTAACAAGAAAGTATCAAAAAAGTATCATTCTTTAACTGGAATCAAAATAAAGGTTTCTGTATTTATATTTCAGTATTACTCTGGTTTCTGGCAGTGACTTGACCTGAGCTTATGCTAAGCTGTACACTTTAGATCTGTTTACACTGAGCAAATAGACACTAAAACACTGACATAAGTGTCTCTGGATGTGATTGTTTGCCAAATGCCAAAAAGGTAGGTGTGAGAAAACACAGAGTGGTAAACAGTGGAGAGAGAATAAAGTGTAGAGTTGAATTGTGCCCACGCTGACCTGCTGATGTGAGTGCTGATGGAAATGATTGACCCTTGTATGTGTAGTTGAGCAGGCAGTCCAGCAGATGATCAATACTGACCAACTCAACCTCCTTTTACTCTCTTACCACAGCCGCGTTAGTGGGATTACCCTGAGGACGCATGCGTGTGTATGTGTGTGTGTGTTTTCATACATTTTCAGGACAACAGTGTTCTGACTTTGCAGGATCCTTTTTTTAATGGGACATATTGTTACTTATAGGTACTTACAGAAATGAGCAAAATTAGGCACCTAAGAATACCATTTATCTTTGAAATAAGCATGTTTTGCTTGTAAAAACACACAATTACACATAATTTAAGTAAACATAAACATATGAAAAAGTAACAAGAATATATTATTTTCAAAAAGTAGTAGATCTGAGCAAATGTAAAAAGGTTTGGTTCCAGATTTCTCCTCAGCACTGATTAGCAAACTAGATATTGGATGTTAAATAATTATTTATACTAGGCTGCCTTAAGGAGAGGTTAAATGAATCAATACTTTTTGTATTTGTGTTTTTTTTCTTAATACATATGGTACGTTATACATACTAAGTACTTCAATTTGTATGTTATATAGGGACCCAATGTTCTGACAAGGTATGAAAACAATTGTGTGTGTGTGTGTGTGTGTGTGTGTGTGTGTGTGTGTGTGTGTGTGTGTGTGTGTGGGAGAAGCAGAGATGTGAGGTCTGAGCAGAGTAAATGCAGGCGTGGGCTTTGCCTTCGCTGCTTTCACCCTTACAGTTCAATTATCGACCTGCTGCTACACGCTTCTGGCTTCACTCCTACTGCTGCCCTCCAACCTGCCAGCTGTCTATAACACTTTATTCCTCTCTCTTTCTTTCTCTCTCTCTCTCTCTCTCTCTCTCTCTCTCTCTCTCTCTTTCTCTCTCTCTGTCTCTCCCTTTCTGTGCTCCTCCACAGCTCTCCTGTACAAGTGTGAAGCTCAGAGGGACAGTTGTGGCCTGTGTCTGAAGGCTGACAGCATGTTTGAGTGTGGCTGGTGTCTGGCTGATAAGAAGTGTCTCCTGAAGCAGCACTGTCCTTCGCCTGAACACAACTGGATGCACCAGGGCCGCCGCAGCGTACGTTGCAGCCATCCCCGCATTGCCAAGGTAACACACAAACACATACGCACACACACACACTTTCTCTCTCTCTCTGTCTCTCTCTCTCTCTCTCTCTCTCATAAACATTGCAACTTTATTAGGTCCACATACATTGGCCATTTTATTGGAAACACCTACCACTTTGTAGGTTCACTATTGTCTGTTGTTGTACAGTTTGTTGCTCACTGAAAAGGAACCACAATAGGACCACTGCAGGCAAGATATCATTTGAGTAGTGGATTTTTTTCTGCTCACATGGTAGTGACGTGGTAGTGTGTGTTGGTATACACCAGTTGCCTATAACATGGCCAGTGAGTGCAGACGCAAGGTGTATCTAATACATTAGCAGCTTTATGCATAAATACATGCAATGTAACACTTGGGATGAAGTGAAAAGTGTTTCATTTAATTTAATTTAAGCATAATAAGCCTTATTGCTCAAATCCGATTTTTCTCAAATACGATCTCTCTGACACGATGGTTCACACTCATTTAGGTAAGTGATTCAAATCTGTCATTAAGGAGTCCTTAAATCACCCGCATGTGCACATCCTACTCAGTAATGTCACGTGAATGAAATTGGAGTGAGACAAAGGTGAAAAAGGTTAGATGAGCTGCTTTTCCACCGTTTACAGGATATGTATCTGATCTAGGACCACATATGAAAGTGGCTCAGGTCGGATTTGAAAAGATCAGATTTGCATGTCCACACAGCCCTGAAAACATCAGATCAGAGTCACATTAGGGCCAAAAATCGGATTTGTGCCACTTCAACCTGGTAGCATGAATATAGCCTTTGACTTGGGGGCAGACGTTTAGTGTTTGTGGTGGGCCATGGGCCAAAAAGACAAAGCAATGTACAAATATACAGAAAGTAGATGTGTTTGAAAATGTATTTCTTACCTTTCAACACATTTTGGACAAAAAACAGACAATAAGTATTTAAGAAGTCATATACAGTATAAAAATATGTTTGCTCACATTGGTGGGGGAGGTTAGGTTTCTGATGGGCCACATTTTGGGCAGCACTGGTCTAATCGATGGGTAAAAAAAAAGTTTCTAGATGTTTTTGTTACATATACACTATTCCTGACCTAAATATAGAATGTAATCTGTGTTCTATGTCTCGTAAATGAGTTGTTATAGCTGTCTTTGAACCTAACAATGTGTGTGTGTGTCTGTAGATCCACCCCCTGACGGGTCCTAAAGAGGGGGGTACACGGGTGACGATAGAGGGCGAGAATTTGGGGCTGCAGGTGAAAGAGATCACTCATGTGCGAGTGGCCGGAGTGCGCTGTAATCCAGTCGCTCAGGAATACATCAGCGCTGAGAGGTGAGATACATTTTGTTCCCATAAGATTACATTTTAAGTCAAGATATGTTAATTCCATATATGTAATACTAAGATGAATATGTTCCAGTGCAGATAAATCAACGTGAAAAATTTGCTCAATATATACACTGTGTGCACAAGTATTAGGCAAGTGAGTATTTTGACCATAATAAGATTTTTAGGCATATTTTCTAACTCCAAGCTGGATAAACTTGATTGCTTAAAGGATTTAAGCATAGCAGGTGATGTGTGTCTGTGTAATGAGGGAGGGTGTGGCCTAAGGAGGTCAACGCCCTATATCAAGGTGTGCATAATTATTAAGCAGCTTTTTTCTTTAGGCAAAATGGGCCAAAAAAGAGATTGAACTGACTCTGAAAAGTCAAAAGTGTTGAAGATGGGCTCAAAATCAACTCCCAAGCCTACTGCCAGTTTTTAGAAGACCCTTTCTTTAAGCAGTGGTTCAGGAAGAATCTGCATCTTTCAAAAAGACAATGATTTTTATGCAGGACATGCTCCATCACATGCATCCAGGTGCTCCTCTGCATGGCTCGCCAGTAAAGGCATTAAAGATGACAAACTTATGACGTGGCCCCCTTCCTCACCTGACCTGAACCCAATTGAGAACTTGTGGGCAATTCTTAAACGGGAGATTTACAGTGAAGGAAAACAGGACACCTCTCTGAACAGGGTCTGGGAGGCTGTGGCTGCTGCTGCACAAAAAGTTGATCGTCAACAGATCAAGAAACTGACAGACTCCATGAATGGAAGGCTTATCACTGTTACTGAAAAGAAGGGTGGCTGTATTGGTCACTGATTTTTTATTTCTCACAAATGTTCATTGGAAAGCTTTGAGTTGTTTGTTTATAATTCTCACTTGAACAGATGAAAATAAAGAAGTGAGATGGGATAATGTGAGTTTTTCATTTAGCTGCGTAATAATTCTGCACAATAATAGTTGCCCAATAAATGTGCACATATAGATATGATAAAACCTCACTTTTACTTTCTTAAACATTCATGTTTGAGGTTTATTAACATTTTGGGTTAACTGAGAGCACTGTAGCTGGTCATTAATAAAAATAATCCTCAAAAACGAGACTTGCCTAATAATTGTGCACACAGTGTATAATACATTAAAACAAGACACCATAGAACACAAAGTAATTATTATCCCCTTAGACAGCATTCATAAGTATGCACTGCTTTTAAATGAACTTGACTTCTGTACTGAAGTCTGAATCCACCCCAAAATATCTGCAGGATTTATTTAAACAATTTATAAGGTATATGTTCTGTGAATGAAGCGTGTGTTTGCTGATGTTTCTCAGGATCGTGTGTGACATGGAGGAATCTCTGATGGCCAGTCCTCCAGGTGGTCCTGTGGAGCTGTGTATCAGCGACTGCAGTGCAGAATATCGTACTCAGTCCTCTCAGACTTACTCTTTTGTGGTACGTACGCCTCCCTCGGTGTCAGAGGAGGGTCTCATGCTATTAGAGCTTATTTAATCATTCAGGAAGTAAAGTTCAGTTGTCTGGAGTTGTTCAATATATTAATTATGGAATTTTATCCCATTATAACGATTGCTAAATTGAAGTAGGTGTTTTTTCATGTTTCATTACCTATTTTTTCATTTTTGGGAACACTGGGGAAGGTTAGTAAATCAGGAATAATGCTCTACTGATCTGTTACAGTCATTTTTTGACAAGTTATCTGCCTTAAGATTTGATCACCTCTTCAGATTGGAGGCATTCTGGATGTTTATTTAATTCTCAGTCTTACACCACTTTCTCAACATTTATGGCAAAACACAGACAATTATTTGAAGCTTGTGAAGTTGCATTTTATACATTTTTATACAATTTTATACAAAATTGGTCAGATGTGTGGACTGTGATTCTAAAACTGGTGTGCCCCTCATCTTTCAGTGGTATTGTGGTATTGTGCCACAGTCAGCCAATAGGAATTCACTCCTGGGGCTGTGAGCCAATCAAATTGTACATTCAGAGCCACAAAATCAATAGGATTCCTGCATCTTTAATCTGTTAGCCAATCGAGTCCCCCGTAGAGCTCATGCGATTTTGCAACTGAGAGAGGAAGTAATGTACATTGTGACTTGATTAACCCCCCATTCACCTACTGCTGAGGTAGAAGTGCTGCCCTGCATGACAGAGCCAGCAGTTTATCAGACCACACACACACACAGACACACACACACACACACACACACATTTTTATACTACATCAGAACAGCCCACATGTGTCACATATATACAGGGTGGGCCATTTATATGGATACACCCAAATAAAATGGGAATGGTTGGTGATATTAATTTCCTGTTTGTGGCGCATTAGTTTATGGGAGGGGGAAACTTTTCAAGATGGGTGGTGACCATGGTGGCCATTTTGAAGTTGGCCATTTTGGATCCAACTTTAGTTTTTTCAATGGGAAGAGGGTCGTGTGACACGTCAAACTTACTGAGAATTTCACAAGAAAAACGATGTGCTTGGTTTTAATGCAACTTTATTCTCTCATGAGTTATTCACAAGTTTCTGACCACTTATAAAATGTGTTCAAAGTGCTGCCCATTGTGTTGGATTGTCAGTGCAACCCTCTTCTCCCACTCTTCACACACTGATAGCAACACTGCAGAAGAAATGCTGGCACAGGCTTCCAGTATCCGTAGTTTCAGGTGCTGCACATCTCGCATCTTCACAGCATAGACAATTGCCTTCAGATGCCCCAAAGATAAAAGTCTAAGGGGGTCAGATCGGGAGACCTTGGGGGCCATTCAACTGGCCCACGACGACCAATCCACTTTCCAGGAAACTGTTCATCTAGGAATGCTCAGACCTGACACCCATAATGTAGTGGTGCACCATCTTCTTGGAAAAACTGGGGGAACGTGCCAGCTTCCAAAGTGGATTGGTCATCATGGGAGAAGAGGGCTGCACTGACAATCCAACACAATGGGCAGCACTTTGAACACATTTTATAAGTGGTCAGAAGTGTAAATAACTCATGAGAGAATAAAGTTGCGTTAAAACCAAACACACCACTGTTTTTCTTGTGAAATTCTCAGTAAGTTTGACGTGTCACACGACCCTCTTCCCATTGAAAAAACTAAAGTTGGATCCAAAATGGCCAACTTCAAAATGGCCACCATGGTCACCACCCATCTTGAAAAGTTTCCCCCTCCCATAAACTAATGCGCCACAAACAGGAAGTTAATATCACCAACCATTCCCATTTTATTTGGGTGTATCCATATAAATGGCCCACCCTGTATTTTAAGTACCTATATGTAGTAATAATAATAATACGGTTAATTGTAAATTAATGTAGTAATAATATGTCCCAAATATACATTTACATACATAAGCATCTATATGTAATAATATAATGATAATATGTCTCATATGTATTATAGACTACTGTTCAAAAGTTTGGAGTCCTTGTTTTTGTTATCATAAAAGCAGTTTTGTTGCAGACGTGTGTATAAAATGGTTGTTATGAAGCTAATATTCTAAAGGCTTCAAACATTTTGTAGGAAGCTGAAAAAACGATTTTTAACAGAGCTGTAGATGATTTGAGTTTACAATAAAGTATCTAGAATCGCTCATATCTAAAAAATTGGTGCCCAAATCACACTGATCAGAGAGCTATTTAAAGTGATTTAGTGATGATCAGAAATACAGTTTATTATTTATTAACAGTTGCTAAGTTTTTTATCATGTCATAATCTCATGTTGTTCCCAAAATACTTTAAATTATGAATACACTTTTAGTTTTGGTGTCTTTCAATCTACACTGTGTAAGTTGTCCTTATAAGTTATAAATGGTGATTCCAAAATTGTAAACAGTAGCGTATGTAAGTACCTACATATCCCATATTATGTTCTATGCAGTCGTTCATATGTGCATGCAGATGCTCGAACACACAAGCATCCACATACTCACATTGAACGACTGAGGAAGGATATGGATTCTGTCCTTCACCAAAACACAAATATGCAGTCATTTGTACACTCATACCCTCACGCACACTCAGACACACATACACACAGAACTCATACACACACATGTACAAATGCACATACACTCACATGATACAAGCACACAGAGGATCGTGGCTGCCCCTCGAGGTGCTTTAATGAGTAACAGAAACGGAAGGACGAAGAAAGGGAAGATCAGCCAGGGCTGTAGTTTGTAGATAATCAGGGTAAAGTGAACAGGCCTGTAGCCAGACAGACCCTGCAGTGGCAAACGAATGAACCAAACCCACCACACGAGCAACCAGAAAGCTGAATTACCGTTATTGTACAAGAGTAGACGAGATACTGTGTTCATTTGCACCATAGGTGTTGCCCTTTGAGCATCTGTCTGTCTGTCTGTGCATCCATGTTCATCCATGTGTATAAATTTTGTGTGATATGTACACATCAAAACTTTGAAAACATCTGGCTTTTCAAAACAAATGAGCATTTTTTCTTCTTTTTTTTTTTGTAATACGTTTTGTTGGCAATTAGGAAAATGGCGATGGCCTCTTTAACCGTTTAAATCTGCCGCTAGAGGTGATTCGGCATTGCCATTTACATTGGACAAACATATCAGCATGAAGAATCAGAGTTTTTGTTCTGTATCACTGTATAAAACATGCTTGGGGCTCACTTTATTGTTGAATGCACTGTGGTTTGGTCCATGCAGATGCACAAGTCCATTCAGAGGACAGTTCAGATCAGTGCTTATTATTGATGTGTTTAATCACAGTAATGACAAATCATGACTGACATGAGGCTTATATTTCTATTTATGTGGGTTTTT
Source organism: Pygocentrus nattereri (assembly GCF_015220715.1). Lineage (NCBI taxonomy): Eukaryota > Metazoa > Chordata > Actinopteri > Characiformes > Serrasalmidae > Pygocentrus > Pygocentrus nattereri. Next base: position 8,820,099 of record NC_051238.1, on the reverse strand, counting down.
TGTCCCAAAAATAGTAGTTTACTACGTTTCAGCTTCATTAGATCACACTGTTTACAAAATAATAAGTGCAACAATATCACTGACAATATTAACAAAGAAGAGCAGTTTAATCAGAAATTTTTGCATCAACATAAGTCACTTTTGGGCCAAAAGAGTTTCAGTTATGTACTTTTACCAGTGGTTTGGAATAGAAAATGGTCAGATCATTGTTTAAAACCTGCTCTTTATACCAAGGAAGACAATTTGATGACCATGACACTAGATATATCCAAAGGATAAGCACATAATTGTTTTATGCTGCAGATGCTTTGGTTGATGCAAAAAGAGTGGTTATTTCTGCCAAATTATCTGTTCTGTTCCATTAATAACATAATTTCTGCGTGCTGTTTATGGGATTCTTTTCAAATGTAAGTACATGATCTAACCTCAAAAATTCAGAGATTTTTATTCAGTTTCTGTTACAAACTGCCTTTGTTAACAAGACAACATCAATCGAAATGTAATGTTTGCACCAGACATGTGCATCTTTTGTACAGTGATAGAAAACATAAAACAAATGACTTCCCAGTACCACGCTCATCTGGTTTATATAGTTAATTGAAAAGTAAGAGGGAATATCATAGATTCAGAAAATGTCTTAGAAGAAGTCGAGGTGTTCCCAAACGTTTGAAGGTGAGTGTAAGCAGTGATGCAGCTGGTCAGTAAACAGAGCCTTGTGCGTCTCTGTTCTCTCCAGACTCCCAGCTTTAATCGGGTGCGGCCGGAAAAAGGGCCAGTGTCAGGGGGGACCAGGCTAACCATCTCCGGCCGAAATCTGGACGCCGGCAGTGCAGTCACTGTGTTCCTGGCCCAGGAGAAGTGCCTGTTTGTTCGGTAAGTCGTTCACAGTCAGTGCACAAATCTAATGTGGATGTGTTTGCTCTGTCTGTAGATAGAGTGGATGTGTTTATCCAGATTGACTGGGTTTCCTGATCTCTTAGATACGTAGCTACAGCGGATCTGTTCACTTCTATCTGGTTATGGCACAATGAAAGAGCAGTGGACTGCTCTGTCCACAGCTAGAGTGGAGAAGTTTGGTTCACTACTTTGTCTATACCAATGTTCCACGTGGATGGGCATGCAGGCATTTTGGTACCTGTGTCATATACTTGTCATGCCTACATATATTGGTAAAAATGTATTTGATTTTGTTTTTTTGTAAAATTAACAAAGATTCAGTTACTTGAAATACGTTACAGTGAGTGCATTTACATGCAGTTAAGAATCTGATTTCTGCAGTTATCTGATTATTCAAATAGTGATGTAAACAGCATACTCCGATTTCTTAGATTGGAGTAAGGTCTAGGAATCCAATTAAGAAATCCAAGAAAGAGAGCTTGATTTTTAGCTGCATGTAAACTAGTACTGTAATTTGTTTCAGATTTCTGAGTCTACACATGAGTGAACACAAGCTGCGGGAGCAGAAATAAGAAAGCTGCGTTACCACGAGACGCAGCCAAACGCTTTTGAAGAGACACGGAAACCAAATACATGCTTGATGAAATGAAGGATTTAAATATTCTTCATCTTCTAGATGATGTATGTTCATATATTCAGATTAAGTGGTGCGATGTTTTTTTTAAAAAAAAGCTGCGGTATGAAGTTTGAGTTTTATAAAATGTTTACATCCCATTTCGTCTGTGAGTTTATTAGCTGGTTTGCAAAGTAGAAATCTGATTACTGTGTGACTCATGTAGATCCAGAGTTTACCTATTATCTGATTACTCAAGTGCATGTTAACTGTTATTCTGTTCATAATTATCTTCTTCACATTTATATATTACCCGTTTAGGTGCATAAAAACACCACGTTCAGTGATTACATCTTAAAATGCCTGGCAAAAACAATGTAATGTTATATAATTCTATTAGATTATAGCTTAAGTTATTTAAGACAATATCATTGAATGGTAAAAGCATTTTATTTTACACCTAAGGCTGAGGGCGTTGTGCCAGTGTACCATGCACTGGTCTGTATGGTCTGTAGCTACGGATAAAAGGCCTCACTGCTCTGTTTACGGCCAGAGCTTCGCACTGTTTGTCCAAGCAACTCTGTGTTATGAAACAAATATACCGTATGAGACAAAACAGAAGTAAGAAGTCTGGCACTCTCGTTCACCAGTCAAAGCAAATATCAGATGCCATACCTGGCCTGCATGTGAGGCGCTCCTGCATGGCTGGATGTAATCACTCTCTTGCCTGCATGAGTGGACTTATCCTGCTGTGGTTCAGGACTTCAGCCATGGAAAATGAGTTTGATCAGCAGGAGGGCTAAAATAACAGGGCAGAAAAACTAAATCCAGGATGAATGTAATGTTGAATATGTAATAGGGATCATTTGTGAAAGCTCACGCAGCAGTATAATGCACAATTAGATGCTAATTCATCTGAGCGATGTAGATAATAAGTAATCTACAGCCTACGCTGAAAAAAGTAATGAGTTGAATTTACTTTGATTGAAATGTATACATATTTTCCACATGAAAATATTACATCTGCTCAGTTTCACCTTTCAGTTTACTTACTTTTAGTAATAACTGTGGTGATGTACTTCATGTATGATAGGAAATGATATACACATCAAAATCAGGTAAATTCAGTGCATCATTTTGTTTTTTTTTTTAATTAGTGTAGATAAATGAGTTGTCTATTGATCCAGGATCAGCTTTACTCTGTTGATATAATTGTGTTCATTAGAGGTGGAAGGCTAATTCTGATCATAAATCAGCATCCGTGATTTTTTTACCATTCACTCATACAGGAGAGCAATGCGAGAGATCGTCTGTGTGACTCCAGCCTCCATGTCTGGCTCTGGAGCGTCGTCCATCAAGCTGTTCATAGACAAAGCTGAAATCAACAATGACCTGCGCTACGTCTATACTGAGGACCCCACCATCACTGGCATTGAGCCCAACTGGAGCATCATTAAGTGAGGACTACACTAATCTCACACAGACTGTGAAAGATAAAAGAGCAAGAGTAGAGATGGGTGAAGTGATTCAAATATACAGATATCAAAATGTATCCTAGAATTTGCTTACTTAAATAAGACGTGCAGTCTGGAAAAAAATGTGTGATGTTGTCATTTTCCTATGACTGATCATGGAGCTGCAGAGAAATTCAGGATACATGCTGCTAACAAAACATCAGCTCATAAAATCTTCACCCAAAAGTTGACAAATTTGTACAGTAGAAGTTTTGCCCCACTCTGAATTATCACTCTGTAGGGCAACTGAAGGTAACGCACATCTAAAACACAAAGATAAATCCCTAAATAAACCAGTATGGATGTATCACCTGCACAGAATACACAAATGTTAAATCTTCAGTGCTTTAGTTTTTATTCCTAACAATATAAGTATTTTGTAGTTGTGTTAGTTTAATACATTTTGCTTGAAATAACAAAAACAGTTAAAATGTCAGTCCCTACTAGCAGTTTGTACCTTTTTGTCTTTGCAGTGGCAGCACATCTCTGACAGTAACTGGAACCCACCTTCTCACCATCCAGGAGCCCAAAGTCAGGGCCAAATATGGTGGAGTGGAGACCACCAATGTAAGCATATGTTATATAACTGTTTCTACCATGTGAAACTCTCCAAAATGTCCAAAGTAGACACTGTTCAGCAGAGCATATGACCCTTTGGGTTTAGAGTTCACTTTTTCCACACAACTTTAGAGGGAGAGTTGTCTTTATATATTATGGAAGAAAATAGAGAAGATGTCTCACCTCTCTAGGAGTGTGAGATCAGTGTTTCTTAGTCCTGATGCTGCAGTATCACTGCTCTGCACAATTTCTTTTCCTTGCTTTAACTCAGCTGATTGACCTGAGAGCTCATTAACAATGTTTTTTCTAAGTTTCTGAACTGAGAAAAAATGATGTGTTACATTTTCAGTCATCACCAAACTATGCAGGACAGTGGTAGTGTGGACTGTGACCCTCTAAGAGTGGATCTGAGAGGCATTATAATACATTTTCTTTCTGTTTTTAAGGTTTGTACAGTAGTGAACGACTCTACAATGACCTGTCTGGCTCCTCCGATTGTCTACACAAAGCGCCAGGCCCCCGAGTCTGGCCTTCATCCGGATGAGTTTGGGTTCATCCTGGACCATGTGTCCTCTCTCCTCGTGCTGAATGGCACTCCCTTCACCTATTACCCCAATCCTACCTTTGACCCGCTGGGGAACGCGGGGATACTGGAGGTCAAACCTGGGTCTCCCATCATCCTGAAGGTAGCCATTTATCTACCTACCTACACATCTATCTAGCTGTCTGTCGGTTTGACTATCACACAATCAGTCTCTGTCCACCTTTCCACATGTCAGTCTAAGTACACTGTAATGTCTTTAACAAAAGCACTTTATTGAGTTTGCTTCTGCTTTTTGTTGACATCAGGGAAAAAACCTGATTCCTCCTGCTCCTGGAAACGCCCGCCTGAATTACTCTGTGATGATTGGAGACACGCCATGTCTGTTAACCGTCTCGGAATCACAGCTGCTCTGTGATTCGCCTGACCTGACGGGAGAGCAGCGAGTCATGGTGAGTCATTTTTCCAGCATTAACCAATGTTGGTGCATTTCTATTCACTGCAAAGGCACATCATAAAGTCAGCTACTCCAGTCAGCATGGATGAAAACATGCTTGCCTTTCAGGATTTAGTTGCCACAATATGGCAGGTCAGAATTTATGATCATGCTTTTTATTTTATTGTGTGTTCGCTAATAAAGGTGGCAGAAAATGGATGGGTGACTGTGAGCGGGCAGAACTGCTGAATGTTTGGTTTGCTTGAGCACAGGCACCATACATCTCACTTAATCAATCCTATAATAGGCCTGGCCGCCAAGCCATTTTTTACTCTAATGCTAATTCACAAAACATAAAGGTCGACTGGGAGAGTCTCATCGTACATTAAGTACTTATTATGATTAGGGAGCCACGCTGATACAAGCACTTTTCCTCCTAATCTTCCACTATCTGCAGCCTACCAACCAACACACAACACAGACCAGAGAGAAAAAGAGAGGACAGAGGAGGGGGAACAGTAGTGGGTGAGGGAAAGTGGAGTCAAAAGAAAACCAAAACATGCCTGTCCTTTGATAAGTATAGTGATATTTTTAAGGGTATATATATATATATATGCTGTACTATTTAAATATTGTTATGTACATATTTAATTCCATAGCAAATTGTGCAATGAGTTACATTTACATTTCATTTACATTCTGTAGTAACAGCTTAAAATCTCTGAATCTTGTTTTCATTTGTTTTCATATCCAAAAATGGCAAAAGTAAGAAGCCGAGTGGTGACATCCCATATAAATTAAGGTAATGTGTGGCCATGTCTTATTAACATGTAGAAACAAGATCCTAATTTGTGGCAACGACTTGGTAAGGCATGGGAACGAGATCATGCCTTACTAAGTTGTGGCCATGCATTAGGATCTTGCTCCCATGCCTTACTAAGTCATGGTCACAACTTAATTTCATTTATACAGGGTGTCTCCAGTGGAGCTTCATACAAAAGTATGGCAAAAATTTAAAGGATGAATTTCTTTCTTCTGTGAATTTCTGTGCTTATTTCTATTATTTATACCATGTTTTTTCACCAGCAATGACTGTGACTTCCAAGGGTTAGAGATGTTTTCTTGCCACTATTCTCAGCATGTAAATATTTGCCAGAACACTGTCAGGTACCCTGGTAATTACAGTCACAGCCACTCAGTGTCATTAAAACAGATCAATTCTCCCCACCTTCCCCCACCTCACTGTGCCTCTGCGCCGGCTCCTGTCTGCCCAGCTAATTCAGCGCTTCTTCCCAGCTCGATCACATGTGATGGATGAGTTGTGGTGCAGAAAGGAGTCGAGAGCCATGTGAGAATCAAAGAGGAGATTAGGATCCAGCGAGCGATCAGAGGATAGAAGAGCACTGCTGTCTATCTATTGATAGCGATAGTAGGCCAAAAATCAAATTTGCACAATTATGTCTCTTTGGAAATATGGTTTACCAGCTAAGACACATTTGGTGTCTGAAGTTTGCTTCTGTAGTTTTACATTGAAGCTAAGTGGCTAATGTAGCTAACAGGCTAATGTAGCTAACAGGCAGAGTAGCACTATGCAAACTATTTGACTGAACATCATATAAACTATGCTGAGTTGTTAGGAAATCTCAAGTAGACTCGCTTATCTGGGTTCCAATACAGTAACATACTGTTATCTGTAAATATGGACTAAAGTACTTTGCATAGCTAAAAACAATATAGGAACAGCCACCTTGAAGCTTGAATTTTTTTTCATACTTTAATGCTAAGAGGAGAGAGAAAGAGAGAGACAGAAAGAGAAAATTGAGATGTGAGAAATAGGTTAACACAGAGAGAGAAAAAGAGGAAAACAGCAGGGATAAGAGAAGATGTATAGAGAGAGAAGGAGGGGAAAAGGAATGTAGAGAGAGGAGAAGAAAGGGAAGAAAGAGGGGGCAGAGAGAGAGAACCAAGAGCAGAATGATGAGGAAAAGAGGGGGAGACAGGCAAGGAGAGAAGAGAGCAATAGAGAGAGAGAAGCGGTAGTGGGCGGATGGGAGAGAGAGAAAGAGAGAGAGAGAAAGGGGAAAGGAAGGAGGGGAGAAGCAGGTCGAGCAAGACTGAGTGAAGCAGGAGTGGAAAGAATGGGAAAATCAGAGAGAGAGAGAAAGAAAAGGAGAGGGGGAAAAGAATGTGTGAGGGGCAAGCAGTAGCAGGAGGATAGAAGGGGGGAGCAGGGGTGAAAGAGGTAGAGAACGATGCAGGAGCAGAAGGATGGGGGAACGAGAGAGAGAGGATGTGAGAATGCGCTGGAATCAGTTGGCTAATGACCTGACACATATCGACAGCTCTGTGGGGCCTGCCTTTGTTCCTCTTTATTCCCCATCCTCAATAATTCATGCAGCCATGCAGGGCTCAGGCAGCGGCGGAAAGGTGAAACTCGTTAAGACAGACGGCATGACGCCACGCCTAATTGGTGTGTGACTAGGTAAAGGCTAAGTTCCATGTAAGTGCGCCGCAGTCTGCCTTACTCTCTTTAAGCAGCTTTCTACTGCCTTCTGCTTGTAGTTTCCTCGTGCTCACACCTGCGCCACTGTGGCTTTCTTTTTGAAGTAGCTGTGGTTTTCTTTTTGAAGCAATCTGATGAGGAGAGGGGCGTATTACAAATGAAACGGGCTCCCTGTATTCCCAAAGTTTTGAAAATCACCAAGCCTGGGATTAGCCTGTTTGTCATGATGAAAGGTTAAAAAAGAAAGGGGAAAAAATGAGTACAGCAATTACACTGTACTGTGCTATGACACAAATAATACACTGTTTAGTATAAGTGTATAATACATACTTTATACATAATAGATTTTGTATCTATATTATTTATAGATCCACTATATATACTGTAGATACAGTTTTATGCAAAAGTTGTTGAAAGTGAAAATAATATAATTATGTTCTACTGAGAACACAATTCTGCAGAATGTAATTACTGTGTTCCTGCTGAATTTAAGCTAAAATATAAAATGTAGCCTGTTACACATGTTATGTATTAGGATTTATTTTGATATTTATTTTAATGTTAATAAAATTGTGCATCAGAATTCCATATTTAAGTGTGTTCTCAGCAGATGTTTTAATTTATTAGCAAGGGCTGTTCAAACTTTACATATGACTGTATAACATATGTAGTATATTGTGTGTGTGTGTGTGTGTGTGTGTGTGTGTGTGTGTGTGTGCAAGGTACACAATATTTACTATGATATTATACAGATAATACTTATTGTATTTTACCCTTAATGTAAGGCAGTGGAACCAGGCATTTTCGAATGGCAGTCGTGGGCTGGAGGTTAGGGATCTGGCCCTGTGACCGGAAGGTTGCCGGTTCGATCCCCTCGGTTGACAGTCCATGACTGAGGTGTCCTTGAGCAAGACACCTAACCCCCAACTGCTCCCCAGGCGCCGTGGATAGGGCTGCCCACCGCTCCGGGCAAGTGTGCTCACTGCCCCCTAGTGTGTGTGTTCACTGGTGTGTATGTGGTGTTTCACTTCACAGATGGGTTAAATGTGGAGGTAGAATTTCCCCGGTTGTGGGATCAAAAAAGTATCACTTATGACGTCAAAAACTGTTCCGGCAGCATATATAAATATATTTAAGTATGTATGTTTGAAATCAGATAGTGTAGGGTTTTCAGTGCGCTCGTGCATAGTTGCCAGTTTTTCAGTAATAGGCCCCACTAAGCAGCTTTGTGCTATTGCTACAGCTGGCCTTGTAACCCCTCCTGCAATATCATTTAGACAACAGAGTAATTGAGCTCTTTAGAACATAGAATTTTTCTGCCTGCAAAATGCATTAAATACCAGATATTTGCAGCTGGTAGTAAAATATTATGCCACACAGCAAGCCAGTTATTAGTGCGGCCCTCCTCATAGTGTTTTAACAGCCTCAGATAGCCAGCCATCGATTCTAATGCTCCTGGATGCCAGAGCCAGTGCTGTGGAATATTTCATCTGGATTGCAAAAAGCATTTACTAAAAGAAGCTGCGCTGGTTAATTATCAGTGTGGGCTGTTCGCTATTGCTAGCAAAGCTGTGTTTAAAGGGCATAACTGTTAATGTAGCCGACCATAATGTGAGAAAGCTAAATCATATTATTCTAGTTATGCTGCTCAGCGGTTCACAAACACAGCAAAACTAAAGTACATGCGTGAGTCTTTTGCATGCTTAAAGGGAAAATCCACCATTTTTTTTTAATTCTGCATACTCTTCATATTGAGATGTAAGCAAAGTCATTCAGAGTGGTTGGATGTGAAATGCTCTGTGCTAGAGAAACATACAAGTCGCAGTTGTTCACAGTGACGTCTGAAGCATTTAATGATTCTAAAAGCTACCGCAAAGAAATAGTCGTAAATACATTGCCTGATGCCTGAGACACGGTTTTACCATAATTCAGAGATGACATTTTGGCTTAAAACTTGTTTTCAAACCCAAGAGGCAGGACCTGTAAGAAAAGCTCTTTTTTCCAGCTTTACTAGGACTTTATCATTATCAGCATTACGTATAAAACTCAGTAGATGCGTGTGGATTTACTGGTTGTTTTGAATAGTAAATAGTCCAAGTTTCTCTATAGTAAACCATTTCACACCAACCCACACTGAATGACTGTACATATCAGCAGTTAAATTCTGCAAACGTTTTTTAAAAATCTGTGGAATTCCACTTAAAATATAATTTTTTTCAGTTTCCCAGGTTCTCTTAATATATTGAAGACATACATAAGCAAAAAATGAATGCAACTGAATTCTTTAATCCTGTGTAATTTTCTTCAAAAAATAAGTCTGGCATGATGTCAGGAAGGCGGATTGGCAGACCCCGTGGTGATTGTTAAATGCTGCTTCATACAGTAAGTGTAGCTGCGTGAAACAAGCCCACTAGAGACGAGTGCAGCACTCTGGCCTTGCAGGGCTCAGCTGGGAGGCTATAGCTCCTCACCCTACTCTTCCAATTAGGAGCTGATTACTGGTAGAGGGAGAGCAGTGTGCTTTCTCTCTCAGCCAATCAGAGATGCAGGAGCATTATGAGACACCAATGCCAGCAGGGTCTCAGCACTGGAGGACCTGAGCTCAGTGGAAGCAAGAGAAACTCTTCTGTGTTAAAGCTTCATCTCTTAACTGTGACTTATTGCTTTCATGAAACAGTGACAGAGTGCAATATTATAATATACACCAATGTTCAATGAATAATTTATTACTAATAAGAATCACAGTAAACTGTTTTTCCGCCAAGCAGTCTAGCTTTTTAACGGTAGGTTGTGGTTGCCAAGCAACATAATGAACAAAGATTATTCCAAGTGAACAGCATGAGTTTAATAACTTGGTGCACTCATACAGAATTGAACTGATGTGTGTGTGTGTGTGTGTGTGTGTGTATGGTTGTGGTATACCAGTGTATGTGTATGAGTGGTGTCAAAGGTAACAGTTTAGTAATGTTGTAACACAAAAGTTATTAATGCCACTATTTTTAATGGTGTGAACAGTTTCCTAGTTCACTGCTATAGTCCTGTTCTTAAAAACAGCTTTTAAATGGCAATTTCCACTGATGGTTATCTTGATACAGAAGTTATTTCCAGCTACTGTGATTTTGAATTTGTTTATCACCGAATTACATCTAGAGTTTCATGTACAAGCAAATTATTATGGATAAATCAGCAGCAGACTAACAGAGGCAATAGCTGAGGAAAGACACAGTTCCCTTGAAAGATGGAGCGTTGTAGTATGAGAGCGAGAGGCTACAGTCCCTCAAGTTTTAATGATTGACAGTATGTATGATAAATACAGTCATTGGTTGAAAAATCAGCCACTGTTGCTCTCAGTGGATTACTGAATTATTTATGCTTATTTGTTCACCCACATAGCTACAACAGAAGCTATAAAGCTATGCAATGTTTTAAATGAAAACTTTCTTTAGGGTCAAATTTGAGCAAATAGATAAAATGTGATTAATTATGATTAACTACACAAACTAATGCAGTAAATCACTATTGATTATTTAAATCATTTGACAGCCCTGTTGTGGGGCCAGCCAATTAGACTTGGTAACCGGAACTCTTCCTTTTATAATAATATTTTCTGCCCTTTTATGGGGGCTGTCTGGTTCTGCTTATCTCTTTGGCCTGTGAGACCATATTTACCTCCTCTCCCTGTCCACGGTCTGTTTTGTCTGTGTGTGTAGATTTTGGTAGGTGGGTTGGAGTACTCCCCTGGCATGCTCCATATCTACTCGGATAGCACCCTGACCCTTCCAGCTATCATCGGAATCGGAGCAGGCGGTGGAGTGCTCCTCATCGCCATCATCGCCGTACTCATCGCCTACAAGAGGAAGACGAGGGACGCTGACCGCACACTGAAACGCCTGCAGCTCCAGATGGACAACCTGGAGTCCAGGGTGGCACTGGAGTGCAAGGAAGGTAGGAACACAAAACAAAACACCACTCTACGGTTACACAGGACATCAGTAGCCAGTATATCATTTGCCTGAAAATGGGAACACTTATTATTGGCCCAACATTGGAATTACGCCCAATAAATACACACTTAAAAAGATGCTTCAAGGGGTGTTTAGTAAAGGCAATGGTTCCATTTAGAACCATGAGTTCTATTTAAAACCATTTTATGCTTAAATAGTTCATTGCATGGTGAAATGTTTATTCGGATTAATGGAGAATGTGTCTATATAGCACCAAAAGGGTTCTTCTGTACTTACAAACTTGACATAACAATAGCAGAACCCTTTTTGGTGCTATATGGGACCATTTTCAAAAGGTTCTGCATAGAACTATATATAGCACATTCTCTATCAATCTGAAGAACCATTGAAATGGTTACATATAGACCTCATGGTTCTAAATACAACTATTTTCTTTACTAAGGAACCCTAGAAGTACATCTTTACTAAGTGTACAAGAGTATACACCCGAAAACTTGCCCCATTTTTGCCTATGCAAGTATTGGTGCTTTTTTCAATGATGTAATTGATTTGAAAATTCGAAATTCCAGAGAGCTACGCCTGTTGAAAAAAGAAAAGTATTTTCTCTCAAAGTAATATAAAAAATGTTGTTAAATGTTGTTTTTTAAAAGGTTAAATGCATTTAAATAAACCATACATATACTGTATTTTAACATGGTGTTGTTAATTTACAGAACTACAATGTAAATTCACAAAATGATCACCTTTCTTTCAGAGACATTTGTGTTTAATAGTTGTTACTTTTATTACTACTATTTTAAAATACTGCATGTCAGAATAACTAGCAGAAACTAGTGAAACTGTTCAATTACAGTAAAAGACAGCATTTCTAAGAAATTAAATGACTAATTTTACAGATATTTACCATCAATTAGTAAACCTATTTTAATGTTAATTAAAGTTTTCTTTTCTGGCTGCTGCACAACATTTTACATCTTTTTACAGATTTTTTTTATATAGTGTAGCATTTTCAACCTGTCTTGTGCTCACAAATGAACATACATGTGAGCTTGTTTAAACTGTAAAAATAAAAAAAAAATTGTGGTATCATTACCAGCCACAACAACAAATTCCATATGGCTCATTTTGTTTTGCTGTATTCCAGTATGCCTTCACATTGAGAGATTCATTGCTGAGTTCAGTTTTTTTGCTCAGATCTAGTCTTTTTGCCATGATGGGGGCTGTATTTCCTCAAAAACCTGAGAAGACGGCCTCCCAGGGAAACAGTTTAATAAGGCTGGTGTAAGGAGACCCACAAACGACACATTTTCCATAACATCATGTTCATGATCAGCGTGTCATTAACAACAACAAAAAATCGCATAGTTGCTAGTCAATCCATCATTGCAGGAACTATATAATGAACAAACTCATACAGATTATTTGCTCTGGAGGCTGTCAGCCGATCCTGATTAGAGCGAGAAGGCAAAAAAAAACTTTCCTGACTGCTTTACAACTGGTGACAGTCTGGATCATGACAATAATATATAAATTCACAGCATTATATTTCATTTTTGATTCAGGTGATTCAGTCTGAACATTCTCATTATGGTCACATGATGATGTATTGGATATGCAGTCATTCTAGGGCCACGTATGAAAGGCTGCGTGCACATTATGAGCCTTATTGCTTAATTCTGCCTTGATGGTTCACATTTGTGTGCACAAGTGACCCGTATCTGCCATTATAGTGTGATCTGTGACCTGAAACAACCCGCGTGTGCACCTCCTGATCAATAGCATCATGTGAATGATCCATGTGCATCATGAACAGAGACAACGAATCAGAAATGTGATGAAATGTGAATCAGCTGTTTGTGATTAGAAGGTGACATGATTAGTTCCAGCCATGCTGTGAGCACTGGGTAATGATGGTGAAAATCCAAATGTGATCACTATAATTAAAGTCACATGGCCAAAAATAAGATATGCATCCAATCTAGGACCCTATAGGAAAGTGATTCAAATCTCATTTCAAAATATTCTGAATTCAAATCTGAATTTAAAAAAATATTCACGCAGCTTGGACAAGACGATGTCCGAAAATGTGTGCCTTTCCAATGTGGCAGTGTAAACATTGTCAAGGGCTACGTTCACACTGTAGATGAAATAGGCCCAAATCTGATCTTTGTCTTCATATGTGACACTGATTTGAATTGTGTGAGCAGCAAAAACAGTAAATCTGAGTGTCAATTCAAATATGTGGTACTGAACTGTGACCTCTGTCTGAACCATCAGATCAGAATTCAAGTGATTTTTACATTATTCCAACTCAACCCTCATCATAATTTTTCAGGAACAAACCCTTGCAATGGCAATATCAACAGATGGCAATGTCATCAAAATGCGTTACTATGGTTACAATCCATATCTTCTTTCACTTTGGACGGCAAGTGTGACAATTACAGGAGGCGTAAACAAATAAGCACTTTTTAACAAGAAGAATCAAACTTAACAGCTATTCAAAATCATGTTTACTTATTTTAAAAAAGGAGCCTTGCACAGATCAGGTCTCATTGTTTTGGCACCAGGTTTGCATCCCTTTGCTAGAACATTTCCTAAGGCAAGTAAACAAGCTTCTTTTCTCATCCTTCCTCTTTTCTGTAAACAGCATAGTCTGCTGTTAGCCCTCCAAATTTAAAACAGCAGTTTGCACACATTAAGTCCAATGTCATGCTAAACGAGTCGGCAGAGGACAGCTATGTTTGTTGGGTAAGCGTTCCAGGTGGATAAGTGTTCCTTTACGCAGGCGAGTTAGTTCAGGAAAGAGATCCGCTCAGACTAATGTCGGATGTAAGTCACATTAAAACAGATCATGTGAATGACCAAACAGCAGCATCAGATCTGGGCAGTAAGTAAGATTTGGCCCACTTTTACGTGTAATATTAACACACTGTACACATAGTGCAGACATCACACAGTAAAACACTATATTTGCCGCTTCAGCAGTGTAGTGTGAACACAGCCTATGGCTCTACAAGTCATGACACATGCTGATGGTCCCTGTCATTGTGCCTTTGAGGAAGGCAGTTAACCTCAAGGAAGCGTAAGCCATTTAGACAAAAGTGTCAGCTAAATGAGTGAATGTAAATATGATGCGCAGACAGGCCGCTGGAGTGTTCGTGGTTTGCTTAGTTACAGTATCACCCTCTTAGTGCCAAGCTATCAGGCGTGATGGGGAGTTAAAAGCTTTTTAATTGGCTGCTAATGTTTTAATGCAGTGATGACACCTGAACCCAGTTCTTTACCATTGTTCTTCACTGTTTCCAAAGCTGTTCAGTCGTCTGCTTCATCTGCTCCGGTTCCCGAGGCTGCGTGCACAAGCCTCTTCGGACGTTGAGGTTTACATGAAGCTTTTAGCACGCGCTCAAATTCACAGGACTCTTTTCTCAGCTTCTTCCACCCCTTCACATCTTTATCACACTGCGGTCGTTTCATAACAGCCAGTATTAGGCAGTGTGTGTGTGCGCATGTGTGTAATGCAGGCCTGAAGTTGATGCAGGGTTTGACGCAGTCTTTGTGGAGCGATTGAACTGGGTCATGGCGTCATAATGTCCTCATCCTTTGAAGCTGGTTTTATTCGTGGGTTTAGAGGGATCTGCTATGTAGCTTAGGCAGCCACAGAGCGGCAGTGAAGATGCATTCATTTAAAGCAACAATAAGGAGCTGTTTTTGTCTGCATGCACTAGAGCTGTACAAATGCATCAGTGCATTATGGTGTGTTGATTAGAAAGTGGCAGTTCAACTGCAGTATTTTTAAACAGGAATTGATCACTTTGAGCCACTAACAGGATGAATGGGGCTATACCAGGGGTGACCAGTCTTAGCCACAAAGGGCTGGTGTGGCAATACGTTTTTCTTCCAAACAAGCTGGACACACCTGATTTCAGTTGCTCAACTGATCGTGTGCAGTCCTACTTTGTTGGAATGAAAACATGCAGCCACAACAGCCCTTTGCAGATAAGACTGGACACGCCTAGGCTATATAAACAAAGTTGTTATTATTACTTTATTATTTATTATTGATTAGAGTATTCTATATATAGTAAAGTATTTTTTTACAAAATAAAAGTTTTGGGCTATTTTCAATTCAAAAAATAAAAAAACTTTCACTTTAAAACATCTTGGAAATCTTATATCTGATTAATATGCCTCACATTTCTCATTTGGAGATTGTTGTTTTCTTATTGTTGGTGTGTTGTTTTTATTGTCAGTACTGCGCTGCTACAGAAGTAGTGGCTTTGTAATGAAATGAAATCATGGTGAAATTTGAGGCTGCATGACGTGCTAATGAATTGAAATCAAAACACCTATAGTTTATGTTTCTGTTCGCCTTTAATGAGGGCAGTTCCACTGCTGCTTCGCTCTGACACAATACAAAGAAAAATCTTTTTTTTTTTTTTTTTTTGATGAACATGTGCATAGTTTAATTTGCTCCAGCTTGATTTAACTGGATATAAATGTAGTATTAAAATCAACCCAGGTGAGTTTCTTTCAAAGCCTGCAATCTCAGACATCTGGTACAGAAACATGCAGGCCCAGATGTGCATACAGCGCAAAATGTGTCTTGGTGTAAGACCAATATGCACTGACATTGTTTGGTGCGATTCACCCTCATATGCATAAAGAAGAGAAATGCATTTTGCATTTTCTGCATCTTTGTTTTCCCATGGACATGGTACATAAACTGTGCTTTTAGGCTCATATGAATCATGTGGGCAAAATATAAGACTGGCACAAAAATCTCAATATATCAGACCCTTTATATATTTACAGTGCTGACAATTAAAACTGACATGCACTTTTGACCTTCTCCTTCTGCAGCTTTTGCCGAACTGCAGACGGACATCCAGGAGCTGACCAATGACATGGACGGCGTGAAGATCCCCTTCCTGGAGTACCGAACATACACCATGAGAGTGATGTTCCCTGGCATTGAGGAGCACCCAGTTCTGAAGGAGCTCGATGTAAGAGAACCTGACTGTAGAACATCAGATCTCTGCTTTATTTCGTTGTGTCTGTCTGTCCCCAGGTGTTGTCTGACACTTAGATGTGCAGTAAGTAGGTTGCCAGAACTCAGCACCCACCCCCCTCCTTCTTTTAATCCTGCTGCCAAACAAGGAGGAGTAAAAAAAAAAAGCTGGTAGATGTGCTTTAAAAAGCTCCCCTAAGCGGCAGCGCAGCACTAGCGCTGTCTCAGTAGTGTACTTCAGAGCAAACGTGCCGCTCTCTGCGCGCTTTTTAATTAAAACCTCCGGCACACACACCGAAATCAGCAGCCCCACAAGGCCCCCGTGGAATAGCCGTCTCGAGACATGCTTTCAGAAAAAAAATGTTTTGAAAATAGTCAGCAGGAAAGAACAAGTCCTTCAACAATGACATTTTTTTTACCACGGCTGAGATTCTGCAGCAGCCAGTCAGGCAAAAAATGGCATACTTATTTCTCCCATTGTTCTCAGCTGTTTCATTCACCCCACCGCCTTTTCCAGCACCACAATGCGATTTGTTCTTCATTCTCTCCTCTGTTTAATACAGCCGCCTGTCTCTTTTGCTCCTCTTTCTCTTCCTCTCTCTCTCACTATCTCTCTCTCTCTCCAGTCTCCAGCGAACGTTGAGAAGGCCTTGCGTCTCTTCAGCCAGCTACTGCACAATAAGATGTTCCTGCTGACATTCATACACACTCTTGAGGCCCAGAGGTCTTTCTCCATGCGAGACCGTGGCAACGTGGCCTCTCTCCTCATGGCGGCACTTCAGGGCAGAATGGAGTACGCCACCGTGGTGCTCAAACAGCTTCTGGCCGACCTTATCGAGAAGAACCTGGAGAACCGCAACCATCCCAAGCTGCTGCTCCGACGGTAAGGCATCAGGGCCTGACCTTTTTGCTCAAAGACAGGACTATGAAACATAAGTTTCATAAGTTGTCACTGAATTCGTTTTATACTGTCATTCACGTAACCGTTACAGTACAGTACTATGTCTCTTGCAGAACCGAATCTGTGGCAGAGAAGATGCTCACCAACTGGTTCACATTCCTCCTGCATCGCTTCCTCAAGGTTTGTGGCAATCATAGATTTACCTGCTTAAAGAGCCTGTTCTGCAACAAATCAAATTCACACCGAATTTTCCAGAGTGGTACTCTCAGGGCTTTCTATGAAATAAAAAATACACGTCTGTAATTTAGTCTTTTTTTTTTATATTAGTCATCTCCCTCTTAAATCTCTTAAAACTCTGCAAGTGTAATAGTACTAATCTTACTTTATTATTTAATTCGAAAGTTGCAGTGGAATTCAACAATATATGTTAATATCTGTCACAAGCTTCAGATAAAATACAGAATGTCTTTTACAAGCTTCGAATTTTAATTTAGACCAGCTAGAGCAGAGCATACTACTAGAATCCCAGCGGCACTAGCAGAAATAAGCATTATTGTTGAGGTGTTTTATTACTGAACTTTGTGGCCCAAACATTTATGCCCCAAATTCAAAGGCTAAGACTAATAGTTATGGTTTTCCACTAGTTTGTCCCTCCCCCAAACATACTGTATCAGCCAAGACTTTCACATCTGAATTTTGCTTCTTTAGTTTTGCTTGTTAAGCGAGATGTTCATGTAACAAATTAGCAGGCAAACTGTAGTGCATAAGTCATTTTGACATGCCTCAAAAGTTGTTGTTGAGACTTGTTTTTGTGATACTGTGTGACAGTAACATAAAAATAATATATACAAATTGACAAAAAATGGTATGGCTCCTACTACTGCTTTAGATAACAGAAGAAGTAAGCTTTACCCAAAATATGACTCGATTTGAAGTTTCTTCAGACTATCACTTTAAATAAGCTTTACTGATCATGAATAGACCCATTTTAATGCTTGAAACTATACAGTCCAACTATGTGGTCTCCAGGCTGGCTAGCTATCACCCTGTTTGATTTGTACGTGGAGATTTGGCTGTGCTAATGCATTTGACATGGTGGCTCATGGTAGAGGTGTTGTAAATCTAGCTCAGGCCTAGCCTCAGGAACGTCACGGTTTCAGCTCAAGCCTGAAATGAGCCCTCGGAGGCCTGTAGGGCACTCTCTCAAACCCACATCCTGTCAGGTGGCCCCAGACCTCCGAGCAAAATGGCCGCCCTTCACATATGCTGCGGTAGCGCACCTCAGACGGCCACTCGCATTAAGGCCGGCAACATCAGGCCTATTGTACACTCCGGGATGGAAATGCCCCCTCGGAATGCGGCCCTGGATGGCCGCCAAGTGTATTTAAGTCCCATCAGCACAGATGTTAAAGTGTTTTGGCCACCACCCCGGCCTCCAGGAGTAATTACTCCAAAATGCTTCCACAAGCTTACTTAAGGCTCGATCGCAAAGCCCTGCCACATACATCCATCCTCCGACACTGCTCCATAGAGATGCAGCTTTCCAAAGGCCGGTATGGGAAATGCCTCGGTGCCAAAAACAAAACTGCACATAATCTTGGTACTGCTAGCGTCAATATTTGTCATAGTGGCTTTTTCACAGCTTTGTAAAGATTTCTCACCGAATTGAGGTTGAAAAAGAGCAGAAAACATTGCAAGTATTGAGATTCACCTCATCTTTGTGAATAGGTTTGTAGATGGCGCTCAATCAGAAAGGTTTATGGGGTCTGAGCACTCCCTCTCTTCTTTGTCTCTCCCTCTCCCTCTCTCTTGTGTAGCAGAGTGTGAATCAGGATGTCAGCCTGTAATTAATAATGTCAAGCTGATCTTGCCTAAGGACTAAATAATGGCCTTCCCTCAGTATCGCTGCTTAGTCATCAGTAGCTTTTAAGTGGATAATTGGCGAGTTCTTCGCTCCTTGCAAATGCCATCTAAAAAGGAATGTGATTGGGCATCTAGAGTCACTTGTCTGTCTCATCATCATCGCTGTGCTGCTCTCTCTTTTTCCCTCTCTCGTATTTTTGTACCTGTACCTCGTACCTCAGGTGTTTTTTTCCATGTCTGTCAATCATGGAGTTAATGCTTCCCTGTTAAAGGCCATGAAGTTGTTTTTTAATGCATGCTTAAAAATGAAAATTACAGATTTGTGTAATATTTGATTGCCATTCAGGGACTTTGCTTGAGAACAGAACCCTTAAGTGTGTTTCTGATGACAGGGTTTTAAAATCTCCCAATTATTTTCTCACCTCTCTCTCTCTCTCTCTCGCTCTCTCTCTCTCTCTCTTTCGCTCTTTTCTTTTCTCTCTCTCCTTCTCTAATCACGCATTATGTCTCTCTCTGATTTGCATTCTTGCTCTTTAACTCTATATCTTTCTCACTCTCCCCATCTCATTCTCTCTCCCCCACTTCATTCTCTCTCCCCCACCTCATTCTCTCTCCCCCACTCATTCCTTCTCGCTATCTCTCCCCACCTCTCTCCGTTCCCTTCCTCTCTCCATCTTTATCCCCTTACTCTCACACTTTTTTCCTCTTTTTTTCTATATCTCTTTCCCTCTCGCTTGCTCTCCCACTTATTCCCTCTCTATGGAATTTCTTTAATATCTTGTCTTCTCTCTCCTTCATCCCATCACTCTCTCACTTACCCTCTTGCTATCTTTCTTAATTCTTTCTCACTAACTCATTCACTCACTTTCTCTATCTCGCTCTTCCTCTCTCATTCCTTCTCATTCTCTCATCTTTGTTTTTTCTCCACCACTCTCTCTGTTGCTTTATATATTTTTCTTTCCCTCTTTCTCACTATCCCTCTTTATCTCTATCATTCCTTCTCTCTTCACCTTTCTCCCTTCTTCTTTCTCTCTCTCCTCTCGTTTTCTTTCTCTCTTCATCCCTCTCATTCTGTCTTTCTTACTTGCTATCTTTCACATACACACTCTCTCTCTCTCTCTCTCTCTCTCTCTCTCTCTGTCTGTCTGCAGGAATGTGCTGGAGAGCCTCTCTTCATGTTGTACTGTGCTATAAAGCAGCAGATGGAGAAGGGGCCTATTGATGCTATCACTGGAGAGGCACGCTACTCCCTCAGCGAGGACAAGCTCATTCGACAGCAGATCGACTATAAGCAGCTGGTCAGTGTCCCCTCTCCGCTCGATCCCACCCCGTAATCCCTCTGCCATTTCCCACTCCCACAAGCCCCATCCCACAGCTCCACCAAAGGGCCAGGTGTTTCAATTTAACTCTGTAAATAAATACACATCTGGTGCGAATAAGGTGCGAAAGATTTCCCTTAAATATGTTATTAGAGCATATTGTTCATCAAGCCAGCCATCGATCTGTTTTTACAAAGAGGAGGTGCTGCAGTTTGCTCTCTTTGACATTCAGGCAGAGGGACGTTAGCTTAAAGTGCAGCACGTATCGCCGACCTCACTATTATTCTGCACTCGCCGCATGCTCCCTCGCTTTCCCCTGGTTATGATAGATGAGTTACTAAGGTTTCAGCTCCTCCACCGCCTCTGAAATATATACGGCCCTCAGAGCTCAAATGCCAATCAGACAAATGAGGCCAGGCCATGTAGTGAATAAAGAGAGAAAGAGAGAGGGGAGAGGGATAGAAAGCAGAAGAAAGAAGCAGTGGGGACTTTTTTCCACATAAAAAGTCACTCAAGGTAGAGAAAAATGGACACACATTAGTTCCGTTTTGTTTTATTTGCACAGCAGGCACTGTTTAAAACCACTTTGCAGACTCATAGTGTCCAACTTCAGACGCATTTACCACGAGACCCAGAGAGCAGAGAATCTGCGTGCGCATGAGCAGGTACGAAGGGGAGGAGCCTAACTGTGAAATGACCGAAATGCCGTTTTTCTTTTTTTTAAGACAATGATGTGATTGTCCAGTATAATTCTTTTCCTACTGTAGCATACTTAAATGCTGTGTTACGTATTGATTATTTTCAGATGGCGTCAATAGTGTAAAAAAACACACGTCTTTAAATAGAACATTGAATAATTGCAGCATTTGTTTATGCCACTCTGCATGTAAAATAAGTGCACCCACTTTTGCACTGGATTTCCATGTGCATAATTTATTATTAGTATTATTACTTTCAGTTTTTATTCTTGCTGTTGTAGTTATAGATCATAATAATAATAGTGTTGGTCAGTTAACTACAGTGGCCAACAGGACCCTATTCATAGTACAATTAAAAACACTGTGACCTCTGCGAATGTGCTGCAAACAACACTTTCATCAACACGGCTACATTGGAGCTACATTTCACAAACATGCTGCAAATAAACAAATACAACTTCAGAAACGCTGCAAAGCCAGTCACAACTCATTGGAAATGCCTCTGGAAGACTCGAGGGTGGATGGAATGTCTATGACAGCAAATCACTGACAGAGGTAGAGAAGATCACAGACGCTTGGACATTCACATCCTGTGTTCATGGTTAACCTGGCTTGCTAGTTTGCTATCTGATGAGTCATAGCTGAGCTAGTTAAACGGTTACAGTTACATTCTACAGCTAATCCCCATTACGATACAGTGATAGTAATAATCTACATCAATCAAAACAACTTACTTTTACCAGTGAATGTTTGTTTCTGAATGCATCCATCCTCTCTGAGTGTCCTCCGGAAACACTGCCGTTGTGTTGTGATTGGCTTATCAGTGTTTCTGAAGTTGTGTGTGTTTCTGTTTGCAGCGCATTTTTGAAAAGTAGCACTAGTGTCATCATTCTGAGTGTTCACGAATTTCTAGCGTGTTTGTAAAGAGCAGTGCCCATGTCATTTTGATGAGTGTTTTCTGCGTTTGCAGCTGTTTTTTATTTGCAGTTTGTAGCATCTTTTGTTGCATTATAGAACTTCACTATCTAGTCACTCCTAGTCACTATCTAGTCTTTATTCAGCTCGTACTGACAGCAAATGCTACACTTAAACGTTTTCTAATTTATTCACATCCTTAAATAGTATTCATTTACGCTTAAGACGTAATATTCAATAACCACTACGAAAGACTAATTACCATGGAATGTCTAAGTTATGTATTTGTAAGGTTGAGGAATTTAAGAGTGAGCTCTTTTGAGAGAATTTGAGCGAGAGAGCTAATGAAACAGCATGGTGTGCATTACCTGAGTGAGCTTAATTCCTTTACTGTCCCAGTGTCCCATTTAAAGCCATAGAGCCTTGCAGTGGCGGTGTATTCAGGATGGATCTGCTTAGAGGAATCAATAGACACTGCAGTCATCCAGATGTCTTAGCAGTTACTCTTAAAGATGCTGTCCTTGGGGACTGTTAGTAAAGGTCAAAAAACCCAGAGGACAGCTTTCACTGTTCATAGAATCATATTCATTAGGGTATGAGGGTTAAAGACTGACCTTAGTTCACCATTACAGCATCCATAATAATACTTCATTCTAGGGCCTGGCCAATGTATCTGTTGGCCGGTAATATTATGTTAGACTGCAAGTTCAATAAGAGTGGCAATTGAGAACATTTATGTCTATCAATAAAGTACTGTTAACTGTTTAACAGAACTATTGTGGTATAAAGTTGAAAATATAAAATATAAATACAAAATGATTTTGGATATTACTAGAATTTTTTTCCAGCTTAAAAATAATAACCAGGCTGCCTTAAAATGTATTTGACAGTAAATTAGCCATAATATGTGCTTTTAACTTATTTATTACTTGAAGTTCAGTTAACATCCATCCATCCATCCATCCATTTTGCTCCCTCAGGGTCACGGGGGGTTCTGGAGCCTGTCCCAGCAGTCATCGGGCGGAAAGTTCAGTTAACATTAACACCAAATCAGTTCTTACAGGACAATGTTGTTTTATTGAATGTAATTGGTCAAAAAACCAAGATGATATTGAGCTTTCAATTCAAATACAGTAATTGGAAAATGTTGGTTCATGGGTTCATGATCTCATCTACATGTGCTGAGAATCTCCCAGTGCTGAGATTTAACCAAATCTCACTCTAGACCCTGAAATGTATTCCCTTGCCGTCTCTGTGAGGACTCTGTAATGTGTTGTGTAATTGAGTTTTAATCACAAATTCCTTCTGAGTGTGTGTGTGTGTGTGTGTGTAGCAAGTTGGGACCCAGAGGAGAGCTGGAGTAGCCTTTAGCTAATGATCAGTGAGAGGTCGTAGCTGCAGATGTTGAGTGCGCCAGGTGCATTGTAGTAATGACCTGATTAACACAACCCGCCTGCACCATTACAGTGTGATGCTATCAGGGTCCTCACACGAATTTACACGCACTGATAACATCACGCAAACACACTCACAGTGCAGATCTATCAAGACATAATCAGCAGCATCTTCTTTAATGCCACTTTGACAGTGATATAGGGCATAGTGGCATTTTGGGATGATGATATTTGATCATTGCCATGATAAAAGACGTCACAGTATGCTTTTCTGAGAATATTGTTGATATCAATCAAGTGTTAACGAACAATAAACAACTGCATATTTCATTAAAATAGAGCTTGATTAGTCCTGTTGAATTGGATTCAAGGCAGCAAGGTGTGTGAAACGATGTATGAAGGTCATATTTATGATTTTTGATGATGTTTTTTTAATGTGGGCTCTTTTTTGTTTTACAACTAAATATGCCAGTTCATATAGTGTATCTTTAAAATGTCTTGAGGTATTGTGATATATTTTTTCCATATCACCCCACACCTCCTGCCTTTTTGTGTAAACACAGGGGGGATAGGTAAACTAGCATTGTTTATGCTGTATTTTGATGGTCCACTGCAGATTCATTGCAGATACTCAGCTTGATTTAGCATTCAGCTAAAGTAAGGCTATCACAATTGTTCATTAAAAAAAAACTGATTCAAATTTTCCTTCCTAGTAAATCAGCAGTTTGCATGCATATTAACCCATAAAAATCCCAGGCTTATTAAATACTAAGGTATATTATTGAGTAACTACAGAGACTTCAGTGCAAAACTGGCTGAGCTATGCTTAGTTTATAGAAACATGTAATAAAGGTTTAGGCCCTAAACCTATATGAATATGCATACATATAGGAATATGCATTCCTTACAGCTGTATGCAAAAGTGTGGGCACCCCTAGTCAAATTACATGTTTTTGTTGATTTTCTAAGTGGAAATAAATGAACACATCCTCTACAGAGAACACACTCTGCACATGTTTAAATGCATCATTACTGTTTGTGTGCACTAAAATTAGCATAATTAAGCCATATTTAAATGTGTTCCCTGTAGAAGACGTGTTTTTCACTTTGAAAATCAACAAAACATGTCATGCCATCATGCAAATGAGTTCTGTTCTGGTTGGCAATATTGCATTATGCCTTATTCAAAAAGCAGTCCAGACTGAAGCTCGATATAAAACGTCAGCAATCATGGGTGGGGCTAAATTTTTATAGGATTATATATGGATGGATATATGGACATGTGGTGGTTTTTCATGACATGACAAAAAGAATTAATCCAAAATTTTCCGCAGCTTAGTTTCCACATATGGAAAAGTAAGGAAATGTTGACTTTACCTGGCATGGGACCTTTAAGTGCAGGGATTAAGTGCGAAAAAGTGCAGTAAGGTGTTAACTTCAATATTGACTGAAGAAGTGAGACTTCAGACCACAGAGAACTGAGTGACTTGTGTGTGCAAAGCTGATCTGCATACAAACCAGTGTTTTAAGTTGTACAGCTTCTGCCTCTATTTTGACAGCTGTACACTTTAATATACACTCGGTTACAAAGGCTGTGACTGTGGTGTAGAAAGAGATGTGGATCAGTACTGCTGAAAGCTTTCTGCCTGGTTCGGTTCTCATATCCCTGTTTTACCTACAATATGTGCTACACAGGTTCTCATTTATGGCCAGGTCAATGCTCTCTTCCATTTTTTCAATCGATCTGAAAATGTTTCCTAAAAGCCTCTCCATCTGTTCCGCCCTGAACGCTGTGTGGCAGCAGATGGAGTCTTCAGCAGTGACATCACGCTTAATGTTTGTATCGCCGTGTTGATCAATCGGGCTGAAGCGTGAAAGAGTGTGTGGATTGATCGAGGAGGGGCAGACAGGGCCGGGCAGATCGCCCTCTAAATCTACAGAGACGCCTCCACTTTCTAATGGAAATGTATGACACTCAAGCACACATCACTGTCTAGACCCTCCACACACGCAGGAGAGCGTCGGCAACGATGCAGGGATGAATGCACTTCGCTGTTCATCTTATCACTTGTCATAATGTGTTTGCTTCTTGCTTTTTTTAAGTGCTAATGAGCGTTCACTCTCTCTCCTCCCCCTCTCTCCTCACCCATCATTCTCTGACTTTCTCTCTCTTTTTCCTTCTCCCTCTTTCCCCTTCACTTCTTTCTCTCCATCTTTCTTACTTTCTCTCTTCTTCCCTATTGCTTGCTCTCTCTCTCTCTCTCTCTTCCCCTCAACCTTTTTCTTCCCCCTCAATTCATCTTTCTACCATTACTCTTTTGCTATTTCTCTTTTCATCTCTCAACCTTTTTTTCTTTCTCTCTCCCCTTTCTTACTTCCATCTTCCGTCTTCCCTGTTGCACTCTCTTGCTACCCTTTCAACCTCTTTTTCTTTCTATTACTCTCTTCCCTTTCTTATATCCACATCCACCCATCACTCTACCATCACTCTTTTACTACTCTTTCTCTTTACCTCTCAACCTTCTTCTTTCTCTCTCTCCCCTTTCTTACTTTTATCTCCTTCTCTCTCCCCTTCCGTCTTTCTTACTTTCTCTCTTCTTCCCTATTGCTCTCTCCTCTCAACCTTTTTCTTTTTCTTCATCTCCCCCTTTCTTACTTCCATCTCCCTTTCTCTCTTCTCTGCTCCACCCATCATGCCCCTACCTCTCTTTTCTACTTTCTCCCTCTCTCTCACCTTTTCTCTCCACCTCTCAACCTCTTGCTTTTGTCTCTCTCTCTCTCTCTCTCTCTCTCTCTCTCTCCCAGACTCTGATGTGTATTCCTCCAGAGGGCGAGGCAGGTACTGAGGTTCCAGTGAAGGTGCTGAACTGTGACACAGTGACCCAGGTGAAGGATAAGCTCCTGGATGCCGTTTATAAAGGCATCCCCTACTCACAGAGACCACAGGCTGATGACATGGACCTGGGTATGTGCACAGAAACCAGCCTAGCTGAACTAATTTATCCAGATAATAATTAACTAATGCCTACAAATTGGTCAGACGAATCAGAAGCAACCAAGCGCTCAAGTGCTGTGACATCACAACCACAGCTAACTGGCAGTCTGGTGTCCTGCATTCACCATTCAAGCCTAGAGCCAGATGAAAAGTGGATATGTGGATTTTCTTAACCTTCCTAATGTAATCTAAACAGGCAGGGATCTTAACTAATAGAAAAGAATCACAATTTAAATCGCAGTTGCAATAGTGCTTAAAAAAATAATAAATTAGATATTTTCCGCAAATCATTCAGCCCTAGTAGCAGCTAAGGAGCCTTAATTTGGTTTGTACCTGTGTCTGTTTTTAATAGTGTGTAATTCATGGTTTGAGGCAAATGTGTGACAATTTAACCATGCAGTTTGCATTATAATTAGTGAGCTATAAGCTTCCATGACTTGATATCTATATTAGCCTCATAACTCCAGTGCAGAGCTAAAGCTAATTAAACGTCATCACCAAATATGGCTTTGCTGATATTGTATATGTTTGTGTAAATGTGATTTTTTTTTTTCTTTTTGTCAAAATATCATTTAATGTTGCTAATAATAATCAATACCAGTGTCTGGCTATTAGCATTACAGTATTAATGCATGCCAATGTCTGCAACACAAATATATTCATTCTATTTACTGTCCAAAATCATTTGTCTATAAGTTTCATATGTGACAATGGTAAATCTACAGCACTCTGCATGTACCTGAAAAAGTACATTTTGGGCCTAAATCTTACCTCAAATCTATTCTAAGACAATATCTCATGAGACAGTGTATTTATAACCATTTGGTAATAACTTTTAGAGGCATTACAGCTTCAGACATCTTGTTCGTCACCACCACTGTGAAGAATTCTGAAACCAGTTCATATCAAACCATTCTGAATAACTTTGTTTATATTTTAACCACTTCATATATACATTTTTAAATATCAGTAAATATCACTGAACAGGGTCACTGTTCTTGCGTTTTCTCTCTCACTTCATCAAAGGCCTTAGCTCTTATCAAGTGGTTTGTTTCTCCAACAGAATGGAGACAGGGCCGGCTGACCAGAATCATCCTTCAAGACGAAGATGTCACCACGAAGATCGAGAGCGACTGGAAGAGACTGAACACACTAGCGCACTACCAGGTTAGACAACAACAAGCACTCAATAAGCTCAATAAGCCCACAGCCTCTCCTCGCACTGCTGTTTAATGAATATGCCAAACAGCCACTGAAAGACACTCAAGCGAACAGACGCATGCAATAGATACAGATGTCTCTCACATTAGTTACTGATTCTATTCTGCTTTCCTCCATGCAGGTGGCAGATGGCTCTGTGGTGGCTCTGGTTCAGAAGCAAGTGTCTGCATACAACATCGCCAACTCCTTCACGTTCACGCGTTCTCTCAGCCGATACGGTGCGCCGCAGTGCTCTCTGATCGCCTTCCAGCACACAGAACTCCTCGCCTTTTCCTTCCCTCACCAGCCATATGCTGTCTGAGCCACAAACAGCTCTTTCCCACTGATCTAGGATCAGCTCAAATTCTTAACTGAAGCCATTGTATTAAAGAAACAGTAAAACTGGTTTCTGATCAGTGTGAAAGGGCAGTTTAATTTCCATGTACCATGTTACAGACACATAAGTGGATACTTTGTAACTGTCAAGAAGCCCTCGCTAACAAACAAAGACACCGCTGGTGTTCTCAGAACAATTGATTCACCACCCCAAAGTCCAGACCTCAACATCCCTGAATGTATTTGAGATTATCTGGATTGTGATCTACATTTTCATCATTTTTACTTAATTTTCTTTACATAATTTGAAAACTCTAGTTGTGTTAGCATTTCATGACGAACAGACAAACAGTCCAGCATGGTTTAGAGAAAAGTCATGATACATTCACTTACATTACAGGTTAAGAGTGTTTTTTCCTTCTCCTGTAAAGTTAACATTTTGTAGATACAAGGTTTTGCCCTGACAGCGGTGATATGCTTTCTGACACTGAAAAAAATAATAACAACACCTTAATGGCTGCTTTACCGGAAATTAAATGAATGAAGGATGGTTTTAGATTTTTGCCCAGTTCTGTATAACATGTACTTTATTTATATTTTGAAATATTCTGCCAACTTACAGCAATATATTTCATTTACATAGGACTGTCCTTTGTTTTCAAGCCTAAAAAGCTGCATACTTATTTAATCTTTTGAACAAGTGCCAGGTCTGCCAGGCTCACACTAAACCATCTGCTGGACAGAAGCTATTAAACTGATTTTCAATAAAAAAAGATCATTATTCTGTGTTTTAATAATTTAGCTGTTCTGGTACATTGTGTTTTTCTAGACATCTTTAGTTCTTGGTAAGAAAAATCACTGGTATTCTCCCAGACACAAAAAACAGCAATAATACCAGACGGCGATCTTTTTACTGAAGGTACATTGAATATAATGTGTGAACGCCCTCTTATCTGACATAATATGCTCGTATCAGTGTTGTTATATTATGTTTTGATACAGAGAGTTTGCTGAGGACCTCCAGCAGTCCGGACAGCCTGCGGTCTCGAGCGCCAATGATTACTCCAGATCAGGAGACGGGTACCAAGCTGTGGCACCTGGTGAAAAACCACGAGCATGCAGACCAGCGTGAGGGCGATCGCGGCAGCAAGATGGTGTCCGAAATTTATCTAACACGTCTCCTAGCAACAAAGGTATTTACACCCTTATGTTAATCATGCTATGGGTGAACTCTGTGCACCTGTTGTTCAGTTCTGAGGTTTCAGAATGACGTTTATCACTGAACCAAAAGTAAGCAAATGCTTTCATGCAGTTTGTGCATACAGCACTTTTCACTTTAGTTATAAAACCTAAAAGTGCTTTACACAAGAAGATAAGCAGAACATTGGAAAGCTAAAACAGTTTATATGAAAAAGTCAAATGAATAAAATAACAGTATAATGCTAACTTACATAATATGAGACCCAGTAAATTAGATATATACTAGGATTGAATAAAAGGGCATTTTTATATATAAAAGGCAGTGTATAATACACTCACCGGCCACTTTATTAGGTACACCTGTTCAATTACTTGTTAACACAAATAGCTAATCAGCCAATCACATGGCCGCAGCTCAATGCATTAGGCATGTAGAGGTGGTCAAGACAACTGGCTGAAGTGCAGACCGAGCATCAGAATGGGGGAAGAAAGGTGATTTAAGTGACTTTGAACGTGGCATGGTTGTTGGTGCCGGACGGGCTGGTCTAAGTATTTCAGAAGCTGCTGATCTGCTGGGATTTTCACACACAACCATCTCTAGTGTTTACAGAGAACGGTCCAAAAAAGAGGAAATATCCAGTGAGCGGTCAGTTGTGTGGACAAAAATGCCTTGTTGATGTGAGAGGTCAGAGGAGAATGGGCAGACTGGTTCCAGATGATAGAAAGGCAAAAGTAACTCAAATAACCAACCAAAATCTCTGAGGAACGTTTCCAACACCTTGTTGAAAGTCTGCCATGAAGAATTAAGGCAATTCTGAAGGCAAAAGGGGGTCCAACCTTTTACTAGCAACCTTTTACTATTAGGTGTACCTAATAAAGTGGCAAGTGAGTGTATATGATACTACAGTAGGAATGTGTATGTATGAGTAATGTCTCTCCTTCAAGAGACTCTGCAGATGTTTGTTTGATTCTATTCAGCAAGAGCAAAGATTAGGACGTCTGCTTACAGA
Organism: Pygocentrus nattereri; assembly: GCF_015220715.1. NCBI lineage: Eukaryota > Metazoa > Chordata > Actinopteri > Characiformes > Serrasalmidae > Pygocentrus > Pygocentrus nattereri. The sequence goes on along the minus strand of NC_051238.1, from coordinate 8,790,230 downwards.
GCGCAGGCTCTGTACATTACTTGCTGTGGTTTCTTATTCAGTACTCACAGGAAATTCAATGCAAACTGTTCGAGCTATTCTTAGGTCATAGATGAGTGTAATGAAATTGGCCATCTGAGGGGTTAAAGGAATAATTCCATAAAAACTGCTATTTACCAATTAAATAGCGAGTAGTTAGCATTAGGCAAATTGGTGGCTACTAGCTCTTGTTAGCCATATTAGCATGTTTAGCCCAGCTGTTCATTTGATGGTGTGTTTGTGTGTGTGTTGAGCAGAGTATGCTAATATAATATGATGTGTTATGTTATCAGGGCACTCTACAGAAGTTTGTGGATGACCTGTTTGAGACAGTGTTCAGTACGGCTCACCGTGGCAGTGCCCTCCCTCTGGCCATCAAGTACATGTTTGACTTTCTAGATGAGCAGGCAGATAAGAGACAGATCAGTGACCCAGATGTGCGCCACACCTGGAAGAGCAACTGGTGAGCCTCACACTTTTAGTTCTTGTCCTGGCTACTGAGTTTGCTGACTTCTTTCTGGCTACTTTCATTTTTGACTACTTTGTGATTTTGGTCACATTTAAAGGGGCTGCACAATATACTATTTGATAATTGTAATATTGGCCTTTGGCTGATCCCTCCAACCAATCACAGTCACAACCACTGCTCTCAGAATCTGGGCCTTTAATGAATCAAGGCAGTCATGTGATCTTACAAACAGAATTTTGGTCAAAATTACAGGCTAATTTTGGCTTGCTACATTGTTCCAATGATGAGAAAAATTCAAAAAAGTGTGTTTTTAATATAGTACAGAGTACACTGCAGCCACATTATGTAAGAATATGATGAAAATATATTTTGTCTATATTGTGCAACCCTAACATTTAATGTGCCTTTTTTTCATATTCATTGCTCTTTAAGAATATTCAATGGGATTATGATAAGACAAACATAAAAACAGTAAAAAATACAGGTGAAAGTAAATAACATTGTAAGACAGCTAGTTTGTTTGTGCAGTCCATGATCTTAATCGTTCTTTATTTTCTCTTCTCTTTGTCTCTTGTGCAGCCTGCCCTTGCGATTCTGGGTAAACGTCATAAAGAACCCCCAGTTTGTGTTTGACATCCACAAGAGCAGCATCACAGATGCCTGTCTCTCTGTGGTGGCTCAGACCTTCATGGACTCATGCTCGACGTCAGAGCATCGCCTGGGCAAAGACTCGCCCTCAAACAAACTACTCTATGCTAAAGACATCCCCAACTACAAAAGCTGGGTGGAGAGGTAGGAAACACTATGTGTTCCTTAATGCACTTTTTATTTAATGCTTTGCCATTTAAATTTCAATTAGAGAGAAAATGGCTTAAACTCCTCCCACACTTCAGCTCCTCACTCTCATAACTACATAACTTCAGTATCAGTTTCGTGGTAGTCAATGAATAATTAATAGTGCTCTGAAAAAGTGATGAATTTTACTTGAAAGTACTTGATTGAAATCTGTACATCATTTCCACATGAGTAATATGTTTTATTTATGTATACATTTGAATTAATGCATGATTTTTTTCAGTGCAGTTATTGTGTAGTTACATAACTGATTAACAAGGCCTAGAAGTCCAAAGGGGTTAACCAGTTACAGGGGCTGGAGCATGTTGAGGTGAAGTGCTGTATCCTGTCAGTACCCTTGTCATAGTTACATTCTTTGACTACTGAGGATGCTGCTGCTCGCTGTTATAGAAAGGGCTTCAATAAACACTTTTTTTTCATTAGCTTCCACTGAGCCACGTTGTAAATAGACACTCAAATTCAGCAACTGCAATAAGCTTGTGTTTGATTTTCGCATGCTGGCAAATTCACATTGATTGCTGGTAATAAGCAGAGTATTGATCTTCTGCGTGTGTGTGTGTGTTTTTCAGGTACTACAGAGACATCAGTAAGATGCCCAGTATCAGTGATCAAGACATGGACGCCTATCTGGTGGAGCAGTCTCGTCTCCATGGCAGCGAGTTCAATACACTGAGCGCACTCAATGAGCTCTATTTTTACATCAACAAGTACAAAGAGGAGGTGGGTTCAGAACCAAGCTCGCACCATTCACACTATTCTTTTACACATTTACACACCCGTTTCACACAGATCTCAGGCCACTTCTTTCCATTTCACTAATGGTTAACGCTTAAAGGTCAGCCTTTTTTGATGTTTAATCTGTTTTCTCAGTTAAAAACATGAATTCTCAATGCTATAGCTGCATATACTTTGACACGCAACAATACAATCTAGCAAACCTTGATTATTTCTTTACTGTGCCACAAAACCATGAACATATAAATGAGAGTAAATTTCACACTTCAGAGTAACGTATTGTTGATGAAACGCATGAATAATAAACATTTCCATAGCAATGTGAATTGCTTTCTGAGTGTGCACACTTGCTCAGAAACTGTCACAGTGCATCCAACAATAAAGGCAGCATGGAGCCTCTTTTATGCAGTGATATAAAACATAATAGCACTCAGAAAGCTCCAGTTCCACATGCTGGTCCATTTAACTATATGACATACTACTGAAGTTTTGATAGGTTAGTTTTGGCATTTGTTTTCTTGGAAATACACATTTTGCTTCCACTGTAGAAAATAAAAAAATCCAGGCTCTGCAAAATGCAGATGAATTCTAAATTATCGCAATTATCGTTTATTATCCCACTTATCTTTTTTTCCCCCTCTATGCCATTTATATTTTCCTCCTTTACACCAGAAAGATTCTCTAAGATGTTATCTGGCCTACTTGTTTGACCACTCTGTAGTAAATGTTAATATTTGTTGTTTTAGGGGGTGCTGGTGGGGGGTGGGGAGATTGTTACAGTTGCATAAGGAGGCTCATGAATTGCAAATTACATTTCAACATTATTGGGTCCATTTTGATGTCCACGTCTTATGAGATTATGCTTCATATTCATCCTGAGTTCCATTCAACCTCATCAAATGCTCTATGGCCAGAAAGCTTACTATAGAATATTGAATTAGTACACATGTGTGCGCGTGTATGTGTCTGTCTATCAGCTAATGGCCTCTCTCTCTCTCTCTCCCCGTCTTTTCCTCCCCCCCGTCCTTTTTTCTTTCACACTCTCTTGCCCTCTCTTCTCCCCCTCCTTTTCTATTTCTTGCCCTCTTTCCCTTTCGCTCCTTCTTTTCTTTCCCTTTCTCCCTCGTCTTTCTTTATACCTACCTCTCTCTTCCTTTATCCCTTCTCCTCCCTCTGTCCCTCTCATCACTTCTCTTTCTATGCCTCTGTTCTTTTTCTCTTTTGCACTCTCTTGGTCCCCCATCTTTTTGTATTTCTTGCCCTCTTCCTCTCTCTCTCCTTTTTTCTTGGACTCTTTCTCCATTCCTCTATCGCCCTCTCTCTTTCTATATCCCTTCCCTTCCTCTCTCTCTGTGTTCCTCTCTTATCTTACAGATCTTGACGGCTCTGGACAGAGATGGTTACTGCCGCAAACACAAACTGAGACACAAACTGGAACAAGCCATCAACCTGATGTCTGGCAGCAGCTGAGAGTGGTGGAGTGATGGACCAGGAGGGGAAAGGAGAGGAAAAGAGGGGAGGAGAGAAGAAAAGATTGACTGGAAGGCTCTAAGGAACTTACTGGCGTTAGAATGTCCACATCTTTTGAGCAGAAGTGGAGCGGCTAAGACACTGGACAATCAAACACTACAGGAACCACAGCACAGCACACCAAGCCCAATATTTCTCTGGACCAGAACCTGTGCAGCCAAGATCCGTCACTCGCCCTCATCTGGATCTGCCCTGAGACCTCTTACCCATCTTTCTTTCTTTATCTCGTCTCTCTCTTTATTCGCCCCGTCCTCTCTGTACTTTTCTCTCCCAATCTTTCTTTCTCTTTTAGTATAACACTTATTTACACTCTCTCTCTCTCTCTCTCTCTCTCTCTCTCTCTCTCTCTCTCTCTCTCTCTGCTCATACTCAGTGCAACTCATTTGCCCCTTTTCTTGCTTTTTTTCCTTCTCCAACTCTTGTTTCTTCTTTCCCTCTCTTTCCTCTTCACCCCTCTCCCCCATCCCCTCTCCTCACTCTGGCCTTTTCCAATGCCACTCATTTAAATGCAAACTGCCGAAAAAAAAGAAAAAAAAACTTTTGGACGCGGACAACTGTGGATCACTGAGATACATTCCAATGAGAAAAGGCGCACATGTTGTTGCCTTGGAAACCGTGCTAAATTGTGAAGCTAGTGCCATGGATTGAAAAAAAGCTGACTTTGTACTCTGGGAAAGCAGAAAGGAGGAGAAGCAGTAACCTTAGTAAAGTTTAAAAACAACTAAACCATGTGTGTTAAAACGATCTGAGAGAGGCCCCGTGGACAGAGGAACGAAAAGAAAAGGGTCAAAACATCAGGGAAAAAAGGGCATCTACAAAGCAGCCCGATCGGTGGGATTATTCCAGGGGTCTTCTTGGATTTGGAGGAACTGCATTAAGCGGGAGTGTTGAGGTCGGGCTAGGGAACAGGAGCCACTTCCTCATCTCGAAAAAAAAAATCGCCATAGACCGAAAAAGCGCCTTTTTCTCTCTCTTTCTTTTTCTTTTTCTTTTCTTGTGAATCTGGGGCCAAATGGACCTGGTCGTATCAGGAGGTGTGGATCAGTGTCCTTTAAAGCTTGCCTTTTTCTGTTCAGTCCGGACTTAAAGCTGAAACCCAACTCTAATATGGCCTCAGGCTGGCCTTTTTTGTTTTATTTATTTCCTTGATATTGTACCCCCACCTTGGTCCCTCCTTTTTTTTGTAAATCACTGTGTTACTGTGAGGATTTGGAGTGTGAACTCAGATTTGTGGTCCTTTCCTGTTGAGCATACTGGGAAGGTGTTGTACTTTGATAAACAAGCATCCTGATGTAATAGATCCATCCGTCAAGAGCAATAAGTCAAGTTCAAAAACAGAAAGCCATGCGTCAGATTTCCCTTGCGTGTTTAAATTTACCATTCCAAACACTAAATTCCCACATGTTGGTCACGTTCGGTCATGTAAATATCCTTTGATTTCCTTCTGTGTATGTTGAAATCACAATTTTCAAAATCGAACATACAGTACGCAATCAAACACCAAGCACAATAGGGAAAGATGGAGTTTCTGAACGCGACTGGGCTGTACGTAGCCACGGGCCTCTGATATTTTCTCCCACTGTTCTTTCAAAGCTCCTAAGTCATCCCCTTGAACCTTATCGCTAATCCTTCTCCGAGCTTGATCTAAATGAAGATTGTTCAGTTCTATCTGTATTTTGCAAACAACATGGCCTTAAGACATTTGTGTTCTTTTATCCGAGGCACCTCACCTCTTTTTCACGACAGCGGTGTCGCTTTCTGTTGCCATGACGACAGAGAAATCAACAGGAAACCGTCGGTTAACACAAGGTACTCTGGGAGGGAAGTTGTAGTGAGTAAATTAGGAGAATGTTTGCAGCCTTTTCTATTTTCTTGCTACGCAGTTCTTGAGTTCTGCCCTTTTTCCAAGTGAGTATTTATTGTGCTTTCTAATTTATTGCTATTTATTTTCAAAACGCAAGAATGTACACTGTTTTATGTACAGTATTTGGTGATTTGAGCATATCTTTGCAAAAAATTCCAGCCCACATTAAGGCTTTCGATAGATAAATATTTTCCTGAGGTTGTCATGGCTTGAGCCCTGGGGAAAGAGAGCTTTAGGATTTATGCAGCTACAGTACTTGTTTGAATATTCAGATTTAGAAAGTGTACACTTTAGTTCCACACCAAGTAAGGTCAATCCTAGCAGACTTGAGAGGAAAACAAAAGAAACTCTCTCTCCAAAGCAGACATCAGCTGGGATTTAGAGTCTAGACCAGTGTCCTTGTAAGCGGTAGGCAAATCTGGGTGGGCCTGATTAATTATGCTTTTAGTTCAACTGCAGACGCTCAAGGACATTCAGCGCTGTGGATGTGAAGTTCAGTGTATATGGTTTGTGTGCTGTGATGGCCTTTATCTAAAATGAAATCCTCCAAACGAGTTTTCTACTTCCACTTGGATGAAACTTCAGATGCTATGAATTTTATAAATACTGATTGAATATTGTAGCTTTTGTTGGGTACAGCTGTGAAGTACAGCACTGTGCAAAAGTAAGCCACCATTTATTTACCAGCCAATCAGTACAAGTTATTTTTCAAGAGAAACATCTGAGGAGGTGAGTTACAATCCACTTGCATAAAGGAAAGTGGAAAGCAGAAAACAAGTGAGAAGAGTTTCAAAGCTGTTTCTGTTTATCCTTCCACTGTAAGACGACTGCTCAACTCTACACAAAGGATGAGTAGCTGTTAAAAGAAAAGAAAAGACAAAAATGTGCAAATCTGACCACTGCAGTGTCTGACCACTACAGAGTCCAGACCTTGACATCACTGGATGTGTTTGGGATTACTTGCATGGTGAGAAACAGAAAATGCAACCAACTTCTAAGACTGAACTTTGGAGGTGTGAAAAATATCCCTGCAGATTTCCAACAAGGTGGTCTCTGACTTTTGCGCAGTATTGTAGTTACTTGCACTGCTAACAATAAAGGTCCCGATTTAATTGTTGGAGCTTTACAATATGTGGGAGGTTCTTCATGCTCACCTCTCATTTACATACTTGGATCTTTGCAAGTTTTTTGTTTGTTTGTTTGTTTTTTTAGGAAACCAAGTGTTCTTCTATGTAATTGGTCCAAAATCATTTTAGCAGCTTTATTTTTAAGAGTTTCTAAATCCTGGTCCATCAAGAACACAAACTGTCAAAAATTGGAAATGTACAATCCAGGCTCATTGAATGTAACTCACTCAAATGCATTTTTTATATACAGCTTATGGTAGAACATTGTTGCAGAGGAGGCTGGTAAAGCCAGAGGCAACCTATTGTAGTGATGACAGACTTGTTTACAAGCTAGGACAGAAACATTAGCACGAATCTCCTTCACAGTAGCATAAGGCATGTTTTTGCGTGTTTCATGATCGATGGCAAACAAAAGGCGCCAAAATCACTTTTCACTAAACTTCGCATGGAAGTCTGAGGGCGAGATGTTTTGAACTAAATGTGGAGCTCATTAACATTTAAAAAGCTGCAGGATTATAATTAAGGAGTATCCTTTTGAACATCTTGTTTGTTGCGATTGCGGGGGGAGGAAACGGGGTCAGCTCATATGGAATCTGGGTCTGCTGTACAATTTCATGCTCTTGCAACATGAGACGCCTCAAATCACTGATGATGGCCTGCTCCAAAGCAGGTATACACAGCAAATGGCCACAAATTCAGGAGAAACCGCTCTCTGAAATCAAAACTAACCATAAACCTACACCAAAAAGAGAGATCTAAAGAAGAAGACTATTCAGCACCTCTTGGTTGAAACCATCATAAGGTTTACATCTGATTTTCTTAACTGTGAGTAAAGCCAAACGTACTGTTGGGAAGTGGGGGAGACTTCTCCAGGTCACATTCGCACTGCCTGTAAGAAAACTTTTATTATTGAGAAGCGCAATCATTTTTTTTCCGTTTTCTCTTTTCTTTCGAGAGTCTTAATAAAACGGCCTCGGCTGATAGCCATATTATCGGAAGTCGCCTGTTTAGTTTCTACAGCAGAACTCAGAGCCATTCTGAGACGCTTACAGTCTGTAAATTGATAAAACAGCATACTATTAAAAGCACCTGTACTTGTAAGGAAGCGAGGAGTGAGTGGGATAAAAAAATAAATCGTGGTGTTTTTCAGTAGAATCGGTAGAAGAAAATGTCTGTTTTTGATCCATAACTACATTTCAGTCAGTGTTCTAGTTATAAAAGAAGAAAAAAAATACATTTTGTCTCAGATGAATTAATTCTAATTTATTTGTCGGTTTTGTCTGTTTATCCCAAATGTTTTAATCAATTATATCGTAACAGACTTGTTTACAGTTTCAAAGATATATGGAGTTTATTAACAATGTGTCTGGAGAGGAAGTAGCTTTGTGTCTGACTGGCTGATTGATTGACTGGTTGATTGACTGGCTGATTGAGTAATGGATGACTGCTTTGCCTAGTCCTTAATTCTATATAAATATATAAATATATTTTGTATAATTATTGGTTCAAATGGTTTCTTTTAAATTATTTTTTGCTTTTGTTTTTTTTTTTTTTTGATTGTTTTATATTTTCTTTTGTTATTTAGTCTGAAGGAATTGTAGGAATAAGTCTGTTCAACGCTGGCTGCAATGAAGTGTTTTGTATATATTTGCACTTTTTTTTACTCAGTCCGCAAGGTTTTTGAAAGATTGGATTCTAACTTAATGTTCAAATGACAAGCATGGTGTTCTTTTTTTGGGTTTTGTTTTGCTAATTAAAAGATATGTGGATGATGCTGTATATTTGAATGTTTCTTTGTATATGTTATCATCTGCAAGGACTATTTTCTCTCAACAGATTGATGTTTTCATTCAAATAAAGACACGTGACTCAGTGAAAAATGGCACAAATCCAGCGAAATCCGAATAACTTGTGTGTTGTGACTTTGCTTAGTCACAGCAAAAGTATGGCAAAACAGAAAATGGAAATCAGAACTAGTGATGAAACATGAAACAAATCGGTCTACACATTTTCTCAGTAGAAATTCAGTTAGATGGGGAAATTGAATTAAATAAATAAATCAATAAAAGCCATTTTCAGCCATGCAGTCTAATTCTGCAGAGTGGCAGTGCATGTCCCAGCAGCATGAAGTGGAGGATCTGAGATAAAACAGAAAGATAGGGAAGATTCCTTCAGGGACGCTTTAGCTGAGACAGCGTGCTGCAAGCATCCATCTTCGTATTAGATACTTCATTCATTAGAGCAAGGACATAACTGATGTTACGTGAAGTCGCGCCGCGTTCATTCTCAGTTCAGCTGTCTAATATTGACTAAACTCAGGTTACCTTGCAGTTGGATGATGTATCGTCTACACTAGTGTACCAGTGTTGGTGTCGCACAGTGATACTGATATTTCATTTTAGCAGTATTAATATATAATAATCTCCCATTTATCCATCATTCTATTCCATGGATCTTAAGTTCTGGAATTCAAATTCAGTTTCCAGTCCAGGACTTTGTAGTCTTATACATATTTTAATTATTGATGCACCTGATTGGCCATCTAGTACCATACATTGATTACAAAACCCAAGTCAGGTAAAGTTCATGACTTTGACTTGCAGTACAACACTAGAGCGGCATACTCTAATACATTACTATATAATACACACACACAGTTTTCTAAACCACACTTCCAGTTTCAGTGAAAGAAACTCAGTGCTTCAGCAGACCAAGAGATTTTGGATTTTGTGAGAGCAATTCGGTGCACTGTCCTGACCTCAACCTGACTGTGAGCCAGGCCTTCTCGTCCAACATCAGTGTCTGACCTCACAAATGTGCTTCTGGAAGAACGGTCAAAAATTCCCATAAACACATTCCTAAAGCTTGTGGAAAGCCTTCCGAGAAGAGTTGAAGCTGTTATAGCTGCAAAGGGTGGGCTGACATCATAATAAACCCTATGGATTAAGAAGGGGATGTCACTCAAGTTTGTATGTGTGTGAAGGCAGACTTCAGTCTTGCTGCTGCCTGTACAACACCTTGTATCTCATATGAATACTTTACAGTAGACGGAATAAAGATACTTATCTTTTAATGTAAGTCAATGGAACCAGACTTTTTTCCATGTAACTTTCAGTCTGTTCATTTTGGTCCATTCATCATTAAAATGTATATATATATATATATTAATAGGTCACTATTGCATTTTAAATATATACTTTTAAATTTGTAACCATGTTAAGGATTTTGTACAAAAACTTCAGATTGTTGTTTTTTTTGTGTGTCTCTATATTAGTAACTCATAAATCAGCTCATCAGAGGCTTGTTGGTTATCAGAGTCCATGCCAGCTCCAGTTCACACTGTCATATTAAAACAAACGCAGTGACATTTCTGTAAATATTTCAAAGATTCTACTTTTCACTCAGATTATTATGCTGACAACTTAATTTATAGTGCAACAGTTTGTATCAAATTTTTAAAAAAATGCAAAATATAAGAACTGGTGGTCTCAGACTTGTGGTCCCCCTGTATATAAAACAGTAAACAACAGTAACTCGCAGCTGGGTGACAAAAATATATGCAAAAATAATTGTTCATACAAACATGCATTCAAGGTTTCCACTGTTTGTGCAGTAGTTTTATAAAGAACTGTTTGAGTGTTATTAATAGCGATTTCAGCCGTGACCATGAAAACATACGACGCCTGCCATGTTCTACATATTCATACAGGGACACTACATTTACAAGGCTGACTGGAAGGCAATTTTCTTTTTTGGGGGAAGGGAAGGTAGTCAGGTACAACCAGAGGAAGTTTGCTGCGCCTAACCTGCACTAAGGGCTGAAACGTAGCAGCACTTAACATTTGCCTTTGATGGGTCTTATTGAGAAGCACTCGGCTGCGGCCATAAAAGCCTTTGATCACTCAGATTGCGAATGAATGCAAGAGAAAGCTTACCAGTGTTCAAAGTAACATCAAATTACTGTATTTTGCTCTTAACATTGTGAATGAAATTGTCTGACAACCTTTTTTTCCAACATAATGGCTGATTCTCAGAAAAGGCTGTTAGTTACTTTTATTTTTTTACTTTTTTACTTTTTTTTCTAAACTTGACCAAGCCTGAATCACTTCACACGAGACGGGAACACAAAGCACTCGGGAGCAGAAGTCGTTAGCGGGTTTGATTCCACAATATCACATCATCATCACCAGATCAACTCCCAGAGGTGAAATACAGCTTGTTTGTCTGATTTGAATTTGCTCAATTATTTGTTCACAAATATATTGTACATATCTGTCTCACCCTTTCTGTCGCACTCCACGTCTCCCCCTCCATCTCTCATCCTCCCTCTGTTTCCATCTCTCTCTCTCCGCTCCCTCCCCTCTCTATTTCTGTCTCTCCCCATCTTCCTATTTTTTTTCCTCCTTGTTTTTTCTCTCTGCTTTTTTCCTTTCTCTCCCAATTTCTCCTCTTTTTCTCCCTCTCACTTTCTCTCCATCTCGTCATCTTCTTTGCCCCACCCACTTTCCCTTCTTTTATCCTTTTTGTTTTCTCTATTCCTCCCTCCCTCCCATCTTTTTTTCTCTCTTCCTCTCAATCATGCTTTTTTTATCTCTCCCCACTTCTCCTTTCTCCTCTTTCTTTCTCTCTTCCTAAATCTCCATCTGTTTTTCACCCCATCCTCTTTTCTTTTTCTCCTTGTTTTTCTCTTTCCTCCCTTTCCCTCTCTCTCACTCTCATACTTTTTTTTCTTTCCACCCCCATTTTTCCTTTCTCTTCCCTCTTTCTCAGTTTCTCTCTCCATGTTTTTTCATTTCTTTCCCTCGCTCCCCTTTCTCTCTCTCATACTCTTTTTCTTTCTCTCCCCATTTCTCCTTTCTCCTCCCTCTTTCTTGCTTTCTCTCTTCATCACCCATCTCTCCATCTTTTTCTTTCTTCCATCCCTTTTTCTCGCCCTCTTTTTCTCTCTCCCTTTCTCCCTTTTTCTTTCACAACCTTTACTCTCTCCCTCTATCTCTCACTTCTTCCCTTTTCTCTCTATTTTCCTTTCTTTTCTTTCCCATCCTTTGTCACCCTTTTTCTCCATCTTTCTCTTTTCTTCTCTCAATTTTTCTCTTTCTCACTTTCTGTCTCTCTCTGTATTTTTCTCACTCTCTCTCTCTCTCTCTCTCTCTGCCTGTTTCGCTCACCCCCCCTACACCTCCTCCCCACCCCAGTATTTGGGAGTGAGAGCAGCAGCAGCATCATGAATATTAATGCATCAGAGAGGTGTGTAAGATCTGAGGGGGCTAAACAGAGGGAGCCAGCGGAAGCAGCGCTCCCCCTGACAAAAGGGAAGGATTACAGAAAAAGAAGAGGGGAAAAAACAAGCATGCAAAAGGCAGGCCGCCTCTGGGGGTGTGGGGCCTATAAATAAGTAATGTGTTCTATGAGGGGAGGGGGCTCATTAGCCCGGCTCTTTCAATCCTGGGGGGATGAGGAGTGTATGCATGTGCAGGCACAGTGAGGGGAGTGACTACACATTCTCTCTCTCTCTCTCTCTCTCACACACACACATACGCTCACTCATACTCTGTTTCAAACACCTACATCAGGACTCTGAGTCACCCTGTAAAGTCCCTCAGACTCTAGTGACATGAGAGAAGAGCTGACATTTTCCAATACCGACTGATTTCAGTTGTAGCTGCAGACAAAACTCAGCCAGCAAAGGCGCCGCGACAACTGAGATTAGAAACTCTGCACAACCTGATCTTTGTTTGAAAACTTTGACTGAGTCAGCTTGTAGAAAGGTAAACAGGTCGATACAGTGAAAGCCAATCTGGTGTTAAAGTACTCAACAGCAACAAGAAACAACAACTGAAACACAGAATCAAAGTAAATTCATTTTAACAGTCACCTCATTAGAAATATACATTTACACATATTCATTTACGCATTATTCAAATCTCAATAATGACCCTTTAGTCATTATTGTCAACTACACATCTATAAAAGTTACTGATTCCCATCTGTAGATGTTTAGGCTGAACTCTTTCATGAGTCAAATGTATTTATAAATTAAGTAAATCTGTATCATTTGTTCTTTCAAAATATTGTATATCAAAATCACTCTATCCACCTATCTATATCTGTCTACCTACTTACTTCTCTATCTATCTATCTATCTATCTATCTATCTATCTATCTATCTATCTATCTATCTATCTATCTATCTATCTATCTATCAGTCTCTGTCTGTCTATTGGTTTGTCTGTCTAGCAGTTTATCGATCATCTGTCTGTCGATCGTTCTATCCACCTATCTATATCTATCTACCTACCTACTTGTCTGTCTATCTAACTACTTGTCTGCCTATCTACCTATCTACTTGTCTGTCTGTCTGTCTATCTACAGTCTGTCTATCAGTCTGTCTATCTATTGGTCTATCAGTTTATTGATCGTTCTATCTATCAGTCTTAGTCTATGTATTGGTTTGTCTGTCTATCTATCTATCTATCTATCTATCTATCTATCTATCTATCTATCTATCTATCTATCTATCTATCTATCTATCATATTTCTGCTCTATTTTGGCTGCTGCAGTAAGACGTCATTGTTCTGTATCTGTATAATGTATATATATCTATATATTTTCGGCTCAGGTGTGATTAGAACTGCAGTGCAGTGCGAATGTGGGCTAACTGGACTGGCTTTAGAGAGCCAGGCTTTGCGTCATTATACTGTTTTGACCCTCATGTCTTTGTGCTCTACTCACTTTAGCTCAATGCAAGTGATTTTTTTTCCAAATTTTTCCATTTGACAAATGACCCCTGCACTTCCTGTCCGGTCCACTTACACAGAGCCGGATTTCAAACCGTTTCAAGCGGTCTGGCTAGGTGGGGTCTGCGAATGTGGACATTCCGTTCGATCATCAGAGGCCTAATCTAATCCCAATTCAGAGGCGTCAGGCGCTGTTTCTAAAACCACTTTGGGAAATTAAAAACTGCCTCTCACTCTTCCAATCATATCTGCCCCTCTCTCTCCCTCTCTACTCTGATTACTAGCATCAGCCATTCCACATATTTTTGCATGTCATCGATTCAGCAGGACTTTTACTGGCCCGTCTGTTCTGCCTTTCTCTTCAAGTCTCCATTGATTTTCTGGAGCACTGGTGACTCCAGTGTGACTGTGATGTCACATCACTAACTGTTCTGCTCCTGTTGTACCAGTGGTACCTAGTTAATGCTAATAAAAGTTAATGGATATATTTGAGATCCACACACATCTCAAAAGCTCATTCTTCAAATGGTTTGCACAATAGATCAGCCAACACATTTTTGGTCTTAAAAGCATACTTGTTAGTTTTGCACTGAAACTGTGAGACTAATGTAGCTAATGTAGTAATGGAAGCTAACAGCCCACCATTTAGCACTGTGCAAACTAAATGCCTAAATCACACACTTGTCTCAAACTGTGATGTGCTGTCAAAGAGGAATTCCACCAATTTATCAAAATCCTGCATAATTCAATGGCTGAAATAAAGTTAGTAAATAAAGTAAATAAAGATAGTGTTATAAACTATATAAGACACAAAATGTCATGATTTGGAATAAGGGGACAACTATGTAAATTTAATTCTTCATGAAACTACTGACTGGCGACCTGTCCAGGGTGTATCCTGCCTTCCGCCCGAAGACTGCTGGGATAGGCTCCAGCACCCCCCCGCGACCCTGACGGAGAAGCGGCTTAGAAAATGGATGGTTGGATGGATGAAACTACTGCTTTAACTTCCACACTGCTTTTATGAACAACACAAGGAATCAGGAGAGGGTCTCACAAATATCAGTCTGTCCCAGGTTCATCACCACTGGTTCTGGACAACATTTTTAGCCTGTTAACAGCTTTCCACATTCTTATTACAAAGAGCAGTTTTCATCCAATTAGATAATTGTATTTTAAAAAGTCACCTGCCACAGGTATTCACAATTCATCTTAATGCAGACTGAGTACACAGAGCAGCACAGCAGCCAGTCCTGCCTAATTCATAAAATGGGCTTCAGAAATAATTATTGCAAATGGCAGAGTGGATGGAGGCTGCGTCAGCCGCTGCTGCTCACCTTTAAGCCCCCTGCTGCTTTTACTCACACATTGCAGTAATGAACAATGACTTTTTGTGCATACATGTGTACACTGATATTCAAACAGATGTCAAAATGATTACTGAGTGAAACAGGGCAATGTTAAACAAGCACATTATTCTGAGGAATATGAACGGCACATTTAGAGAAGCAATTATTATTTAGCAACAGGAAAGTAAGCTTCAGTACCTTCCAGTATGGAAGGAAAATGTATTAATATTTATGCATATCCAAAATATATGTGCAATATATGTTGATGTATAATCCCATATGGAGAAGATATTCCATGATCAACTGTAAGTGCTATTATTGAAAAGTGGAAGCGTTCAGGAACCACAGCAACTCAGCCACAAAGTGGCTTGTCAGACCATGTAAAGTTCGAGAGTGCTGAGGCAAAAAAGCTGCAAACAATCTGCTGACTCAATAACTGCAGAGGTCCAAACCCCCACTGGCTTTAACATCAGCAAAAAACTGTGTGCCGGGAGCTTCATGGCAGGATTTCTATAGCCGAACACAGCTGCATGCAGGCCTTACATCACCAAGCATAATGTCAAGCGTCGGATGGAGTAGTGTAAAGCATGCCGCCACTGGACTCTGGAGCAAGGGAAACATATTCTCTGGAGTGACGAATCACGCATCGCTATCTGGCAGCCTGATGGACGAGTCTGGGTTTTGCGAATGCCAGGATAAATACATTGTGCCAACAATGTTTGGTGGAGGAGGGATAATGCTATGAGGTTGTCTTTCAGGGGTGTGTGTGTGTGTGTGTGTGTGTGTGTGTATATATATATATATATATATATATATATATATATATATATACATATATATATATATAGTTCCTCCACCACAAGATGTAGTTCGTTTAGAATTTGCTGGTTCTTGCCAAGCAATCAGGGCCTTCTAAAGGAGGAGAGCAGCTTTGTAACCTATTAGTATGCATTTATTATGATGTCGGACCACCCTTTGCAGCTGTAACAGCTTCAACTCTTCTGGGAAGGCTTTCCACAAGCTTTAGGAGTGTGTTTATGGGAATTTTTGACCATTCTTCCAGAAGCACATTTGTGAGGTCAGACACTGATGTTGGAAGAGAAGGCCTGGCTCACAGTCTCTGCTCTAATTCATCCCAAAGGTGTTCTATTGGGTTGAGGTCAGGACTCTGTGCAGGCCAGTCAAGTTCTTCCACACCAAACTCACTCATCCATGTCTTTATGGACCTTGCTCTGTGCACTGGTACGCAGTCATGGGGCCGTCCCCAAACTGTTCCCACAACGTTGGGAGCAAGAAATTGTCCAAAATCTCTTGTTCTCCTGAAGCATTAAGAGTTCCTTTCACTGGAACTAAGTGGCTGAGCCCAACTCCTGAAAATCAACCCCACACCATAATCCCCCCTCCAAAAAACTTTACACTTGGCACAATGCAGTCAGACAAGTCCATTCTCCTGCATCATCCATCAGATTTCCAGATGAAGAAGCATGATTCATCACTCCACAGAACACGTCTCCACTGCTCTAGAGTCCAGTGGCGGCACTTCACACAACTGCATTCAATGATTTGCATTGCACTTGGTGATGCTTGGATGCAGCTGCTCGACCATGAAAACCCATTCCATGAAGCTCTCTACACTGTTCTCGAGCTAATCTGAAGGCCACATGAAGTTCGGAGGTCTGTAGTGACTGACTCTGCAGAAAGTTGGTGACCTCTGCGCACTACGCCCCTCAGCATCCGCTGACCCCGCTCTGTCATTTTACTTGGCCTACCACTTCGTGACTGAGTTGCTGTCGTTCCCAATCACTTCCACTTTGTTATAATACCACTGACAGTTGACTGTGGAATATTTAGTAGCAGGGAAATTTCACGACTGACTGCACATGTGGCATCCTATCACGGTACCATGCTGGAGCTCCTGAGAACGACCCAAATTTTCACAAATGTTTGTAGAAGTGGTCTGCAGGCCTAGGTGCTTGGTTTTGTACACCTGTAGCCATGGAAGTGATTGGAACACCTGAAATCAATGATTTTAATGGGCGAGTGAATACTTTTGGAAATATAGTGTATAAACATACATACAGTATATCTTTTTATCGAAAATATACCTGTTGATACACATGGTCTCATATGAAAGGAAAATACAGTACATGTTCATATTTTATTTGTAAAATATGTGTAATGATATATGTCAAAACTGTATTGAATATATGGACAAAAAGCCATTCGGTAAACAGCTTGATGCACTTACGACCTTCCACATTAATGAAACTTTTGAGCATTACACAGACAAACTACTGTGGATCAGAACTGACAATTTGCACACAAATTATTCAGGCATAAAAGAGTGCTATTATTAAACTGTGGGCTGTTTAAAATTGTTTGCTGGGGAAAAAAAGATTTTGGAGATATTCAGTAGAAAACTGAATCCCTTGTTTCCAGTAGCTTCAGTAGCCAAAGGCTATTTGTGTAATAAAAGCTTAGGGCTGAGTCAAAACTGCTACCACACACAAACACTGTTTTTCAGAAGTAGCTCAGCGGCGCCAATTTATTTGATCTCAGACATAGCAGGATCGATCGAATCGCCTTGACCTCTAAATCCTGGCAGTGGTGGGGATGTAGGGGAGCTCCTCAAACGCTGGACGCAGTTGAGAGAGCAGACCGGCAGTCCTCGGGGTTCAGCCACTCTTATCGCTCTGAACGTTCTGCCATGGAGGAGTCCATGAACCGTGGCGGTGGAGTAACTCAGCGCCAGACTCAGCCCCACTGCGGCCGTTAAGCTAAGTATCAGTGCGACTACAGGTGCTGTTCAGGCCTCACAACGACCCCAGCAGAGCAGCTGGCCCTCAGCCACCACATAAACAAAGCACTGCCTTGAAATGGGTCTGAATGGTTGGTGTAAAGTTGGAGATTAATTACACTTTTTTTTCCTCACCTGCTTTTAAATCGCTCACATTCCCCATGGTGTTTATGCCATGAAAGAGTCTTAAAACACTTTGTTTAACCGTTTCTCACTCATAGCTCACTGAAACAAGCAAAGAACTTCTGATGAAAGCAAAGATTCTCAGTGTAGAAGAGATTATTTTACTGTGATTAGAATTTGATTAAATTATTGTTGTGTGCAGAAAACCAACCTTACAGTTCTGCCACATTTGACATCGAAACATGGAAAAAACTGCCGACTCAAACCTGTAGATACCAAATGTAAATGTAATTTAAGTAACCACAGCACTTTGTAAAAATCAGACACCATGCTTCATGTATTTAATTTCCGGGCAATACAAATGGCCCTTCATCTGTTATAAAGGCAAAGTGTGGACAAACTAAATACTGAATATATATATATTTTGTTGTTGTGTCATTGTTTGTATGTATACATTTTATGCTGAAAAATGAAAAACGTACTTTTTGACTGGAAATTACATAAATAAAGAGTCTCTGATTTTGCAAAGAACTGTGTGTAAATATTTATATGTATTTATTATGTAATTTTGTAATCCCCAACGTTTTCTAATTCACAGCCCATACAACTGACCACAAAAGCAATGTTGTTTGGCAGCTACAAAGTGCTGAATGACAAGCTGAAGAAATCAGATTTGTGAAAGGAGGTCTGGCTCAGTTCAGTAGGTTAAGATGCATATTTGTTTAGCCTTCAATTGACTGCTTAATTTGTTCAACTTCAAAGCTTTATTTAAAAAAAATAAGTTGAGCGTTCAGCACAGAGCGGCAGTTACTCGTTTTCTGCTCTCAGGCATGCAATTCCTAAAGGCAAAATTTCCAGATAACAGTAAATGAATTTGCTCATTGATAATATCTTGCATACCTAACGTGATTTTTGAAATGAAACATTATTTTATTCATGCTGTTTGATATTTTTTTTTAACTTTCACCAGTAACAGGTTTCATTTGTCCTCTGCGGAGCACAAATCTGCGGAGTTATTGACATCCATGCTGTATTCGAAAGCTCTCATAAGTTTATAACTCCTGAATAAGGTGGCGAAACTCTCCGTGCCACCCAGTGTCATCATTTTCCCATTTTGTGAGGAGCAAAAGAGATATTCATCACCTGAAGACATTCTGCCCATTTGTTTTTGTTGCGGCGCAATAAAGCTTTTTCCTTCTATTCAGTTTATACTTAAGTTTTCTTGGTTTTCTTAGTCTGAGATACGGTGGCTGATTCACTGGTAGATGGTCCAGCCTTGGGATCCTTCTTTTTGAAAGACCCAGCCTGTAATAATTCATCCATGATAGAGGAATTCT
Organism: Pygocentrus nattereri; assembly: GCF_015220715.1. Lineage (NCBI taxonomy): Eukaryota > Metazoa > Chordata > Actinopteri > Characiformes > Serrasalmidae > Pygocentrus > Pygocentrus nattereri. The sequence continues at coordinate 8,771,288 of NC_051238.1, read as the reverse complement.
ATATAATCAAAAAGAGAAACATTTTACATTGACTTGCACTATAAATGTAAACATAGCAAGCATTTTGTCAGACTAATAAATGACGTCAACCCTAATATGATGTGCTATATTTGCAAATAATTAGTTATATTTAAAATAACATTTGGTTAAATGTTCACATATTGTAAAAAAACTACAGTTAGGCCATTTTAACCACTTTTTGCTTTATAGTAATATATCAAATATGTACCAAAACAACAATAGCCTATTTTCAACTGTAGAGCCAAATGGTCCTAGCTGTACTGTGCTGTTCCAAGCTAGCGCAGATTCGTGAGACCAGTTACGGTTTAATTTTCCATCTGCCGTGCTGCTAAATCAGAACCAGGAAATACTGAAGAAAACTACACAGAAGAGTGGCTAACTGCTAAAAGCCTAATACCTACAGCTGTGACTCAAACACCAGTCACTCAACCTGCTCTCAGATTCTTTATCCTCTAGATGGGCATTATCTGAACATCCGTCACTAAAACTCAGTCTGTACTGCAGCGGGTTGCACCTGTAGCTAGCTAACTACCCTAGCATTGGCATAGCCCAGCAGGGTACAGCTAAAAGCACCACAGAACAATCCTATTTTTATCTTTGTCACTTCATCACCAGACATTCAAATGTGTACTCTCAGGCATGAATCGTAATCGTCTAAACAGGTGTTTTTACACATGGGTTTACTAGAACCGTGCCTGTACTGTGGTGGTACGCTCACATTAGCTTAGCCCAGCAGGCCACAGCTTTAATCCCTACAGAAGAGGTTTGATTTCAGCTTTCTATTACTCCAATATCAACCTGTCAATTTTGCTCCAGCTGCTCTAAGTTTTTATGGTCTATATTCATCACCAGCTAGTGGAATCATATCTGTACTGGAGTGTTTAGATCTCATTAGGTATGCTAACTAGGAGAGGAGCCAGCTAGCATTAGCTTAGCTATGAGGCTATAGCTCTAAACACCGCAGAACAGGTTAAATTTCATCTTTTCTGTAACACCAGCCACTCGACTTGGCTTCCTCAGATATGAGTCACTAATCGACTAAACTTGAGTCAGTTGAAGAATCCATTCCTTCACAGTAATGCTTTTATTCGTCGAATTAAACCTGTTCTGTGGATAGCAGAGCTGGCAGCATTTAACATTTAGAAATTGTTGTTAGAGATTGAAGCTATGACATTTCCTCAATAGTGGAGTGAGCGAACTAAACTTTTTGAGTGGTTTCGGATTTGAAATAACGCAGGATGCTGCAGCATAATTCCAACAAAGAGAACCAAATCAGCAAATGTGGAAATGTCACTAGAACCCTTCATGTTTAGAATCATTCTGGCCTCCAGTGGAAAAGAGGCAAATAAGAAGTCTAAAGGAAAAACAAGAGCTTCAGGTTTATACTGTGGGCTCAGCTTATCTGAATTCCTGTTGATTTCCTCCATCATGGGCCCTGCAATGGTAACCTGATAGGACTTTGATGATAACTGATAATGTCTCCTCTATGAACATCTGATTAATGAATCATACAAATTCAGTGAATTTAATTAGACATGAATTAAAAAACATGACACCTTCTCTACATGACCTTGGATACGTTTTTTAGATGCAACAATATGCATTTGTAGGCAACTCTCAATGTAGTTTGGTGTTTGTTAAAGATCATCATCAGATTTGTTTCCCCAAGTCCGACTCCAGAACATGGCTCAGGCATTAATTATTTTGTCATTTTAATACTAAATGATAAATATCAGCGAATCCATCTGTGCTCCAATAATCTCAGCACTGAAAGCAAAAAAATGGGTAAAGAGACAGAGCTCATTTATCAATTAATGTTCCTTTGTAGGGCAGCAGGAAAAAAATCATTAGCTCTACGCATTTACTTAATGTACCTTCCAGTAAGTGTCCAGTTCCTGGCGCTTCTAAATACAATGACAAACAGAGGAGAGTGAAATCATAGCGATCATACATTCATATACTCTGACCTTAACAGCACAGGGAAAATTTAGCAATAGATCAATGGGGAACAGTGTAATAGGCCCATGCCCCTAAACCAGCATTTCCTTCATGATGAATTATGTTAGAACTTTCTTAATTAATAATGAACTTCATGGCAGCATTTAGTTGGCCATTTATTTACAAAGGTCTAATTACTGTTATATCACTGTTACAACGGATTGTGACACACTGTCACACTGTTGTGCAAAAGCCAGGAAAAAACTGGATGGCAGTGGTCCACATGATACACATGACAGGCATAACCTCTACTTCATCCTTTCAAAAATCCATTGCATTTTGAGTCGGCATTAAACATACTGTTTTACATTTCAAATATTCATAAGCCTGAACTACTTTTATCTGATACTGAGAAAAAAGTTATAGTACAAAATAAGCTAAAACCTACTTTGATTTAGCACCTTTGGCTACTATAAGCTAACTAGGCTAACTTAGTGTAACACTGGGGAGCAAGGAGGCAGACGCATATGCTGAGATAAGCAACTTTTATTAAGAGCAAATCCAGGGTCATGGTCATAACAGTCCAGGTTCAGGTAGCCAAGAAGAGCAGGAGGGATTGACATGACAAAATGAACACAGAACCTCAAACAAGAACCAAACACTGCGAGAATACAATACACCCAACATGATCAAACATCCAAACAACAAAGACCAGCCAAGACAAGAGGCAAACACAGGACTTAAATACAACAGGGATGATGAGGGACAGGCGGATAACAGGTGGTGACAATCAGGGGCAGAGTGACAAAACAAGGGGCCGGACTAGGAAACCAAAACAAAGAAAACACGTGGACTAGACCAAAACAAAACACGGACACATGGACAGGACCGGGAGGGGCCACTTAATGTTTTTAGCTATGCCAATGTTTCAGTCTTCAGGTTTTAAAGACATACACTGTAAAACGTGGCTCATCAGATCAACTTTAAAAAATTACTTCACATGGTAACAAGCAATTGAATTAGTTTTAGTCAACTTAAAACACTACACTGATTGAAAGAATCATTCATTCCAAGCATTTATTTAGGTTGAAAAAGACTAAGTAGATCTGACAAGCCACTCTTTACAGTATACATAAAGAGACACTTAGTTTTAGGTTCCATTGTTTGTTTTTATTTAAAATGTTAAGGCACTGACCAAACAATTAAGCAATAGAAGAGAGTGTTTTCAGAAAATAACATCATGGTTATGATTTGGGCACAGGCACGAGCCAAAGGCATGATGTTATTTGCAATGACACACTCCCTCTCATGTTTCTTTTGCTTTTGTACAACAGTTTAATAAAGAAATTAATTAATAAATAAATTTTACCATGAATGTGACATTTAATATATTTTAATTTTAGCAGTTCCTTACGCAAAATAATAGTTCCTTAACAAGTAGCTAGTTTACTAGCTAGTCAGAATAACAAACCTCGATCACTCACTGCAGTTCGTTCTCCAGCTCCTCACCCAAACTCATCACCACTGAGCAGCTTTTCAGTCAGCAGCTGTGAAGAATACCTGAACAACCTGGAATTAGCCAGAAAACCATTCACCTCTACGCATTTATTTAATGTACCTTCCAGTAAGTTTCCAGTTCATCGTGCTTCTCGATAAATTGACAAACAGAGGAGAGTGAAATCATAGCTATCGTACATTCATATACTCTGCTCTTAACAATGCAGGGGAAATTTAGCAATAGATCACCTGAACAACCTGGAATTAGCCAGAAATAGCCCAAATACCATTCACCAAACATGTAGTGTAGTCATCTTCAGAGTCTGAGCAAATCGGACTGAGCCATAAAACCACAGCAATATAAGGTTCAGCTCAGTTTTGTCCATTTTTGCCAGATTATTATTAATGTTGTTTTGTTCCAGCCAATCTGTAAAGCATCTTAAATCCCATTTTGTTTGCGAATGGTATTTGTTCATTTCTGACTAATTCCAGGTTGTTTAGCTGTTCTTCTGTCACAGCTGCCGACTGAACAGCTTGCTCAGTGGTAATGACAGTTATGAATTTAGTGTACTCTCCTCTTTAGAGTCTGACCAAACCAGTATCCATTTTCAGTTTGTGCATAAAGTAAGAAGTAAAAACGTTCAGATGGTTTGAGCATCTCCAACAGCTGTTAAAGTCGTTACTTAGCAACGGTGTCTCAGAGTAGTGACACAGTGTTTGTGCTGTGGCAAAATGACTTCACACTTCTCAACCAATCAGCTTGTGTTGCCAGAACTAACAGTTGTATAATCTGCAACAAACACCAATAATGAAAAACTAAAATATGATTGGCTGAGCCATGTTCAAGGCAGTTGTAAAATGCCACTATGCTGTAAATGGACTGTTATGCTGCCTGTATGGACCACCAAGTGCATTCACAGATCAAGTAAGAATCTGGTTTTGTTTAAACTTAAGGCTAAAACTAAGCTTATGTCTAGCCTAAAAGAAAGCAGGCTAATCAGGCTAAAAGACAGTTAACAGGCTAAGCCACTTCGCCATTAATTAGTATTCACTTCAACGCAACTAGAGTGATTTACTGTAAGACTGCAATATAAAAGGACATGTTACTTCAGCATCTTGCATGCTTTGTCTGCAAAAAGTTTTTGCAGAATTGAAGAAAATCATTGCAGTGGTAATGTGTTGTGCAAGACTGCTGCATTAAACACTGCTATATTATGATATGTCTTTTTATTATACTGCCCAAAATGAATGTATACTAAAAAATACTACAATTAATATATAATAACATATATTAAAATTAATACATACTCATATATAACCCCAATTCCAATGAAGTTGGGACGTTGTGTAAAACATAAATAAAAACAGAATACGATGATTTGCAAATCCTTTTCAGCCTATATTCAATTGAATACACTACAAAGACAAGATATTTAATATTCAAATGGATAAACTTTATTGTTTTTTGTAAATATTCACTCATTTTGAATTTGATGCCTGCAACATGTTCCAAAGAAGTTGGGACAGGGGCGTGTTTACCACTGTGTTACATCACCTTTCCTTTTAACAACACTCAATAAGCGTTTGGGAACTGAGGACACTAATTGTTGAAGCTTTGTAGGTGGAATTCTTTCCCATTCTTGCTTGATGTACAACTTCAGTTGCTCAACAGTCCGGGGTCTCCGTTGTCATATTTTGTGCTTCATAATGCGCCACACATTTTCAGTGGGAGACAGGTCTGGACTGTAGGCAGGCCAGTCTAGTACCCGCACTCTTTTACTACGAAGCCACACTGTTGTAACACGTGCAGAATGTGGCTTGGCGTTGTCTTGCTGAAATAAGCAGGACGTCCCTGAAAAAGACGTTGCTTGGATGGCAGCAGAAGTTGCTCCAAACCTGTATGTACCTTTCAGCATTAATGGTGCCTTCACAGATGTGCAAGTTACCCATGCCCTGGGCACTAACACACCCCCACACCATCAGAGATGCTGGCTTTTGAACTTTGTGCTGATAACAATCCGGACAGTCCTTTTCCTCTTTGGCCTGGAGGACACGACGTCCATGATTTCCAAAAACATCCCTGAGCCTTTCAGGGATGCTCCCTCTATACCCAATCATGACACTCACCTGTTTCCAATTAACCGGTTCACCTGTGGAATGTTCCAAACAGGTGTTTTTGAGCATTCCTCAACTTTCCCAGTCTTTTTTTTGCCCCTGTCCCAACTTCTTTGGAACGTGTTGCAGGCATCAAATTCAAAATGAGTGAATATTTGCAAAAAACAATAAAGTTTATCCGTATCCGTAAAGTTTATAAAGTTTAAACATCTTGTCTTTGTAGTGTATTCAACTGAATATAGGTTGAAAAGGATTTGCAAATCATCGTATTCTGTTTTTATTTATGTTTTACACAACGTCCCAACTTCAATGGAATTGGGGTTGTATACTAATAGGTAACAAAGCTCCTCTTCTCCTTTAGAAGGCCATGATTGCTTGGCAAGAACCAGCAAATTCTAAACAAACTACATCTTGTGGTGGAGGAACTGTTTATTGCAGAGTGACCAGACTGAATGTGGAGAGAACATCCTAGATTCTTCTGATAATTAAACCCAGTTATGGCCATTGGCCTAACATTGTTTTTACAAGTGCTTGTGAAAAATGAGGGCCAGGTGAGAAAGTAAGAAACATGCTTATTACATGAGCTATGCTGGTTCAGATAATGTTATATGTCATGCTGCTACCCCATATCATGCTGAATAATTATTTGTCTTAATCTGTTATTACGTAGCACCCACCCCCTGCTATTCTTAATTGTTATTAATGTGTTGCACAGTTGCCAGAGTGTTATACAGGTTTTGTTGCATGCTTCTCTGCACAGTCTGTAAGTGGTCTAATGGTCATATTACATGTGTTCTTGACTTTCTAAGTGAGAAAAAGTTAACACATCGTCTACAAAGAACTATTTTAAGAGCACAATTTTATTTCATTTGACATATTTTGAATTTAGCATGTTGGGAAAAAATGCACAGGTCATATTTCTTTCCCTGAAATAAAAACAAGAAAATCAAGAACACATGTAATATGACTAGGAAAACAAACTAAAATATGTGATTTTTCTAAAAATATTTCTGCAAAATTACCAAATTTTGCACAGGCCACCTTTTAGGTTTTATTTTTCCTCAATTGGTTAAATTCAGCAGATAAACACTAATTGTGCATCAAAATGTGTTAAGTGTGGTCTCTTTAGAGGATGTTAACTTCTTTTCAACTGGAAAATCAACAAAACCATTTGACCAAGGATGCCATAAATTTGCATACAACTACGGTCTTCCCATCTCTTTAAGCCAATGTCCTGACGGTCACTTTAATCCTCTACTGCTGTAAAAACTTCAGCAGAGCAGAGACCATGGTGCCAGCTATGGGGAAATAAAAGCAGGAGTATGCAGGACACATTACTCTTCATTATTCCCACCAGCTCACCAAAGGTAACTGGGCTAATTAACCTCACGGCTCTGCCCTGACATGTCTGGATCTGGATTGGAGTGCCAACAAGATGTTTGGTGTCACCTTAAAGATTAGCCCACAGCCGCCTGGAAGTTAGCAGGGCGCTAATCGCCTGCACCCTTTGATGTCGCCCTCCTCTTCGTGTGCAAACTCAGGGTAATAATTGAAACCATCAAAGGCTCCCTGTTCCTAATCCCCGACCATGGTAAATCTCTCCCTCTCTCTTTCTCTCATTCTCTTTCTCTCCCTCTCTCTCTCTCTCTCTCTCTCTCTCTAAACCACACAGCAGAGGAAAAAATGAGGGGGTCTTAAATTAATGTGCTTAGCGTTTCCATCAAGACATGACAGATCCTTGCAAATTATCCCTTTGAATAGGTCACGGTTTCACAGTTCTTCCTTGCTGCAGTTTCTCTCTCCCTCGTTTTTTTTATTATTCCTCCTTTCATATTTTCCAGGGTTTCATTTGTCACTTACACACTGATTTGGGTACACAATTCATTCTTTTTTCCCTTAAAAGCATTAACACCTTCTGTTTGTCTGAGAAAGGAGGATGACCGCAGCTTCGTAACTCTTGTGATACTGCAAAATGTTGGATGATGTGGTGTCCAAGACTGAAACATGCTGTAGTATATACAGTCCTTATGTTAATCTCCATCAGCTCCACCAGTCAGAGTCACTGTAAGCTCCATATCAAACTCAAATTCCTATGGGCAAATATATGGAGTTAATGGGTCTGTTTTACATAAATCAGTGTCAAACCAATTCTAACAATATGACGTACAGTCATATATCAAGAAACATCAAGAAAAGAGGTTCGGATTTGAAGTTTTTCCCCCTAAAAGAGGAGCAAGTGGTAAATTTCATTACATAGGACTAGGCTTCAAAATTCCATAATTTTATAGTAGCGACCAAATTACTTTGGTATTACCAAGTAGTACTACCAAGTATCAAAAAAACTGTCATTCAGTACCAAGTTTCAGTACCTAAGCAGTCACAGTCTTCACATCCATGAGTCAATAAGAATTCTTTTTGGGAGACTTGCTTTCAGTTTTTCAAAGAGATGTGCAAAAATATTTTTCCACACCTCCAAAATCCAGTCTTAGAAATTAAATGCATTTTCATCTCACATTCTAAGTCATCCCAAACACTTTCAGTGATGTTGCGGTCTTTACTCTTGGGTGGCCAGTCCATTGTTCTAAGAACACCAGCAGCTTCTTTGTTTGATTCGCCAATGTTCCTTCTACTTTTTTTTCTCAGTAACAGTTTGACAGATACCCATTCTTCCAGACCCACAGCATTAAGCTGTCCTCTCACAGTGGAAGGATGGACAGAAACTTATCTTGATATTTCTGACTGATTTGTTCTGAGTAGGTTTTTATCAAAGTTCTTCCATCGCTTAATGGAGAAAGGAATATTTATGGGTGATTAAGATTTACTGGGAGGCATGTTAATCCAACCCAAATTACAATCAAGAACCCTCCAAAAACTGACATTTAAGAGTATTTAGAATAAATACCCAAAGTTGGGTGTTGGTATGACTTTTGTTCTAGGATGGCTGTGGAGAGCTGTTCACACAGCAGCCAGCAGCACCCAAACCAAAATCTCAGATCATCTCTTTCCTGCACAGGCCCTGGGTGGAGCTCATCCATCTCCGCAGTGCAGTCACACTGGTGTGCTCTTTGAAATTGCATTTGCCTAATCCTTCACTTCGAAAGGCATTCCCCCAAAACTGTGACCAATTAGGATAAAAATCAAGGAAATTTATCATCTTTTTCAGGCTGAATATTTTACTGTGAAATGTGAAATAATGATGCAGATTATTCATGAAAAGTGGCTGAGCTAATTTGACACTCCATTTTCATGTGCTTTATCAATGTTACCTATCAACCTTAGTTAGATGATGCGCTGTACTTTCTTTATTAGTGGGGCATCGGAGCAGGAAATGGCAGACACAGAAATGGCTTTTTAAAAACACGAAAATACAAGGGGGGTTAAAACGCAATCCATCACAGCGCATTATGCACTACCATCTGCTACCTTTATTCACTCATTTAAGCTTTTAAATGATTTGTTTTAGCATCAGCACTGCTTGATTAACTCGATGAGCGTATTTACTTTGCACAACTCAAACCGCCGTTTCCAAATGTCAATCACATGCTCGGCTGCATGGTCTCACAGGTCGGAAGCTACAGCGCTGTGACACTGCTGATGGACAAGGCCTTTGAACCAAGACGGATCGATAAGGGGGCAGGGAAAGATCCAGTTTCCTTTCCCCCCGTCTGCTACAACAATGACCAGTTGCAAGCAGCCTGTCTCCCACTAAATGGAAACAGTCCGCACACAAAACGGTCTTTATTGCTGCAGAACAGGCCCGTCTCGCAGACACAATGCCGTAGCTCGGTCGTCTCTGTGTACTGGGGACTGGATGTCAGCTCCCTTCGCCTGCCCCCCCAAAGGCTGCTCTCAGCACCACCCCAGCATTTCCATAATCACTTTATCCACGCGATGTGATCGGCCTAGTGCACAAAAAGGAAGACATTACCCTCAATTTGAACCGGCAGAGTTTCTGGCACAGCATAAGGGGGCTGTTTTGGGTAGATAAGAAGGAGAAACGGTTTGGCATGACAGAGATGGTGGAGTGCGGGAAAAAAAGAATGATGAAAACCCTAACTTAGACGACCCTGCTTTTATACTGGCCTAGTGATTACTGCTTCACCCGGCTTGGAAAAAAATAAAAACATTTCAAAAAAAGATATACAGCAAGGAGGTAGAATTTAATTAGTCCCTTTTTCCTATATTCAGTTACAACAACTGACATAGTTTGATATGCCACTAAAATGCTTTAAGGACATTTTCTACAATTACACCATAGTTTATTTGCAGTGCTCCTGTTTTCGATGAGTCACTGTATTTTCTGCCTGTAGTTCACTTCTTTAAACTTTCACTCTGAGTGCTGCTGGAGCTGCAGTCAAGACAAGAGGCAGAATCTGGCTAAATGTTTGACTGATCTGTCCAAGACTAACTCAACTGAAACCCAGCGTCAGATTATGATGGCATACAGCTGCCGAATGTCTTCTTATGGTATAGAAGTCATTGCCTATTGCTGAACCAAGACTACACTGGTAGATCTACACTGATATCTGTTTGTGTGGGATCTACCCTGACCTGCAGTGTTAAAAGTCCGTTTTTTTTTCTAAATTTCTGCTGAAGTTCTTCATTAAGATGTGAACAAAGTCATTCAGAGTGGGTTGATGTGAAATGAAAAAAAAAAACAGACGTCTACCTGCAAAACCTTACAAATACTTACAATTATGCTGCCTAATATCTGAGACATACACTCACCAGCCACTTTATTAGGTACACCTGTTCAGTTGCTTGTTAACGCAAATAGCTAAATCAGCCAATCACACGGCCGCAACTCAATGCATTTAGGCATGTAGAGGTGGTCAAGACAACTGGCTGAAGTGCAGACCGAGCATCAGAATGGGGGAAGAAAGGTGATTTAAGGGACTTTGGTGGGGTCAGAATTTGGCGTAAACAGCATGAAAGCATGGATCCATCCTGCGTTGTATCACCGGTTCAGGCTGGTGGTGGTGGTGTAATGGTGTGGGGGGTATTTTCTTGGCACACTTTTGGCCCCTTAGTACCAATTAAGCATTGTTTAAATGCCGCAGCCATGTCCATCCCTTTATGACCACAGTGTACCAATCTTCTGATGGCTACTTCCAGCAGGATAATGCACCATGTCACAAAGCTCATATCATCTCAAACTGGTTTCTTGAACATGACAATGAGTTCACTGTACTCCAGTGGCCTCCACATTCACCAGATCTCAATCCAATAGAGCATCTTTGGGATGCGGTGGTACGGGAGATTCACATCATAGATGTGCAGCTGACAAATCTGCAGCAACTGCGTGATGCTATCATGTCAATCTGGACCAAAATCTCTGAGGAATATTTTCAAAACCTTGTTGAAAGTATATCTTGAAGAATTAAGGCAGTTCTGAAGGCTAAAAGGGGTCCAACCTTTTATTAGCAAGGTGTACCTAATAAAGTGCCCAGTGAGTGTAGTTTTTTGATAGTTATTAGATAAGATAAGATAGCCTAAGCTCAATTTTTAAAACACATTGGAAAACAAAACAATCACCAAAGAGAAGATTTTGTCAGGTTAACCTGCTTCCTATCACCACTACAGTAAAAAAATAAAAATCTGAATGAGTAATTTTCTCTGCAAGGCACCATTTCATATCAAACAACTCTGAATAATTAGAACAATCATGTTAAAGAAGCCATATCCTCCATTTTTTCCTGGCAATTTATTATTTATTTCCCTGCTGTCCATGCATAGTGTTTGTATATGTATCAAGTTCATTTTCACAGGACCATTTCCCAACCTCTCTTTATCTCTAAGAATTCAACTGGTTGTTTTTTGTTATGGTGCATTTAATTTAGTTTAATTTAGTCTCTATAGAGCTTTTTACAGGCGTTAAGCTTTAAGACAGATATATGTATATGACCTCTGCACTGACTAGCTACTGTATGGTATATACAATATAATTGAATACAATATATTCAAAAAGCATTCCAGGCTGAAACATCCCTTGAAACTTCATGGGCAATAAGTGAGGCTAACCTGCTGTTGGCTTTCATGACGTCAGAAAAACATCTGCATGGGATGGGGAGTAAATCATATCTTTTGTTTTGAAGCCATCTTTACACTTCAAATATTTCCTTCAAAAAAAAAAAAGAATGTTTTTCCACAGTAAGTAGAAAAGGGCAGAAGTTGATTTGAAGTGTTTTTCATGTTTGAATTGACGTATATTTTTGATTTATAACCTGTTCATTTTTGCTTGTCCTGTTTTATTCAAAACATTTGAGTTGAATAAAACCAGATAACCACTTAAAAACCCAGGCTTATTACATACTAAGGCTTATTATTCAGTAGCTACAGGGACTTCAATGCAAACCGGCTGAGTTATTCTTAGGTTACATAAATGTGGAATAAACCTTTGGGCCTGCCGGTGAGCCCTGGCTGTTTAAGGGGTTAAACAGCTTATTACAACATGAATATTGTATTAGGTTGAACTAACAAACCACTTTTTACAATGAACTGTGTAATTCAAATAGAACTCGACATTACAGAGGTTTTAGTACCATTTAGCACCATTTTCAGGTTTTCGTAATTTCCCCTGTAGACCCTCTGTATGGGTTTTGTCACATAGCCGAGGCTTACACTGATGAAAATGCAGGGCACACACACTGTCTGTTGCTAATAATTTGAACATGAAGGGTGATTTATCACTGATACGTTTTCAACCCTGCCTCGATCCTCATATCCCCAAAAGCAGGTCAGGTCAGGCTGGCAAGGCTACTTCTCACACATCACTGTGACAGGCTAATCCAAAGTAAAGTGAGCATTTGGTCTTGTCAAAGCACATGTTTCACTCTGCTCTTCCTCGGGAGAAGCGAACATGCACACGCCCATGAAGTGAGCCTTGAGCAGAGCGGACAGTTCCCCTGAGATCTGCCTGCCAGAGCAACGTCCCTCAGAGCCTCAGTTTTGCTGGCATCAGAAATGGACTGCGTTCATTAGTAACACTTCATTTTGAGGTCTGCTTCTTAATGATTACTATACTGTTAGCAAGCAATTAACAATGCTCTAGTAAATATAGGCACATAATTTGTAAGTTAGAAATATGGTACAAAAGTCTTTATATAATGCGTTAATAAGGCCTTGTGTAAATGTGTTATTAACTGTTTGTAGATGAATAAGTTGATTGTTATCTAATCATAATCTTTCAGTTGTAATCACACTTGAAATATCTTTGAGAGGAAAATTATCAGGTTATAATTATCTGATTTCACACTGCTAGTAAATGGTTACATTTAAGTTGCAAGCAGAGAAATAGTCTACAGGCATCTGTGTGATCCATATGATGGGTTAAGGAAGCGCTTACAAATGTTTCCAAATTCCTTATTCATGCTTAATAACCACTGCCTTAGTAAGTACTATAAAGTAATATTTCCTTGGTATAAACTGCTAAGAATGGACATTTTCCTCCAGATTGTACAGGAAATTACAGTGAAATGAAAACCTTGGTTTGTTACTGTGTTTTTGGAAAACAAATACAGTACTCAGCATCACAGCTGGGATAGGCTCCAGCATCCCCCGAGACCCAGAAGGAGAAGCGGCTTAGAAGATGTGTGTGTGTGTGTGTGTGTGTGTGTGTGTGTGTGTGTGTGTGTGTGTGTGTGTGTACGTATGTATTCAGCATCATTCGAACAAATTATGTAATGTGACCATTTAAATGCGTTTGCTACCATGTTATGTCAATGTGAATTCAGATCATTACCGTATTTTCCGGATTATAAGTCGCACTTTTTTTCATAGTTTGGCCAGGGGTGCGACTTATACTCCGGAGCGACTTATAGTCCGGAAAATACGGACTTCACGGCAACCGGGAGAATGCGCCACGCTACGTTCTCGGAAGTCATTGAATGGATCAGCAAAGCATGGGCTTCCGTGAAAACCGAAAGCATCCTGCTGGGATTCAGAAAGGCTGGAATAATTGCAAATGTAACTGACGACGAGTCTGACAAAAGCGACGAAGAAGAGGAAGCGGCGCTTCGTCCACCTCCAGAGTTAGCGGAGTTGTTCATAAGTGACACTGAGGATGAAGAGTTCAATGGATTTGATGATTTGGAGTGATATAAACTTTGATAAAAATGGTTTGATAAACTTGTTAGCATGTTCTTTGTTATAGTTTGTCATTGTTATCTGAATAACTGTTCATGTTACGTTAACTTGGATTTTATTAAACCCCCCCCCCCCCCCCCCCCCAAATGCGACTTATACTCCGGTGCGACGTATAATCCGGAAAATACGGTATTTCCTGTTCATATTTTTTCATTAACATAATTTCAAGTATGTCTGCAACTGAAAGACTGCAAGTAATTAACATTTAACTCATTAATCAACAAATAGTTGACCTTATTCACGCATCATATAAATACAATTACACCACAAGCAAATGATACGTCTCTATTTACAGCGGCAAGCTTGGTAATAGTTCATAATGCATGCTAACAGGGGTCAAAAGGAAAGCACAACAAAATATTTACCGCAGGGTGGAAAAAAAGCTCTATTAAAGTGATTGGTCCAGCATTAGGGGTTGCCTGACTATTCATTTTTACTAGACAACTTGTCATTCAAAAAAGTAGTCAACTAATGATCATTCCTATATATATGAAAAACGTGATTCAGAGGCATCGCAGAAGAGTATTTTCTTGTATTTTCGTAAGTGTCAGGCTCTACCACTCTGCCCACAGTCATACAGACTGTCCAATGTAAACTAAATCCTAAAATCACCACAGCTCTCAGAATCTCACCTTGCACAGAGAATTTAAACTGACTGTGGCCTTTTGTGCACATTTTATCAGACCAATAAGAAACAAATGATAAATGCTAGTAGCAAACAGCTGAATCTATAGATAAACTGTTGAGAACAAGAGGCTTAGTCAGTGAACCAGAAAACATTCACAATATCCATTTTATAAATTTATTCCTATTTTTTGGTTAATAGTAATATATATACCATGGCGACCACAACTCCACTTAATCAAACACCAGTTTGTTTTTGTCTCGCTGAACACTTGTGATTTAGTTGTTTTGCATGTCAGTCAAATGGCCCTTTCCTATTAGAGACAATGATTCTACCTGGTCTGACTCAGGAGTACACAGCTTGCCATGGAATTGGTTTCACTACTTTCCACACAAGTAAAGTACTTTAGGCCACTGTATTTCAGGTACTGTCCTCAGCTAGTCAACTGCTGCCCACAGCACCAACAAGTGGATTTATTGCTGGTCTACGCCGCCCCTAATGCATGCAAAACTTTCTTCCTGTGATAATGTGAACAGTGCTTAAGAGAAGAATATCAGTCAGTCTACATTTGTGTTTTCTCACAATAAATAGAATACAAATATCTTTTTTCCCCATCAGATCACGTTAAACACGTTGCCACTTGTAAATGATCCAATTAAGATGGAATTTTGACTGTGATTTAAAGAGAAACGTCTTTGACAGGAGAGATATGTATTGCAGCAATGGCGGGATGTAAGGAGAAGACAAGGCTAAATCAAACAGAAGTTTATACTCGAGCATGTCAATATCAGAGCTGATGAAGCATATCGCTGCTGTCAAAAAAGAACAAGTATCTTCAAGTATCTTACAGGAAAGGTGAAAACATTGTTTACTTTCAGTAAGTCAGTGTAAATATATTTTTTTATTCCAAGTAATTTTAGGGCATTGCTTTTGCTCCGTTCACCATGAAATCTTCACACAAGGACGGCCACCATGTTCAAATGATGCAGAAAACTGAAAATCAATAAAAATGAAGAAACATGTTTCTCTTTGGGCAGTGAAGATATATTACATTTGTGTGTTGGAAGTGTCAGAGAGAGCTCCAACACTCCATCTTTCTCACTCTGGGAAACATCGCAGCACTTTCGACTGTTCACAGAAGACAGAGGTACTGGAGACACAGCCAATGTCTCCTTGATTGGCTTCTCAATGAGCCGGACAGATTCCATAATGATCAAAGAACAAAAGAAGTTGCTTGACATTTCTTTGCACAATGTGAAAGCTTGAGAAAAGGCCCAAAATCATGAAAGCCACAGCAAAAAGGTGAATAGCCATGAGAACGAGGACAGTTTGTAATGGACGCAACATAAGCGTATGTTCATTTTGTCCAAAGTTGTGTGATTTGCGAGTATACACCAAATACTCACTAGGACAGCAATAAGACTTGCATGTACCTTCTAAAGCATACCCAATCCCTTGTATATATGGCCATTAATACCATCATATGTGAACTATGACCCTTATAAATGAACACTTAAGCCTAAATCTGAACTGCCACAGAAATAACACCGCTCCATCACTTCTTACAGGCTCACAAATTGAAAACCTAACCTTAAGATATTCTGCAAATGCACTGCTCTGCGGCTGCTAGGTTAATCTTGTTAACAGCTAGTCACAGTATGCACTTTTTTAGCCTAGACTACACCACTGGCTCCATCACATTCCGAACATCTGGCTCCAGTGCTGGGCAGCGGGGCGTCGGAGAGGCTTGTGGACGGCTGTCTTGCTCGAGCGGCACTAAGATGGCGGACAGTGCGAAGACTGATGTCGCCAGGTGTTGTAGAACCATCTCAGCACTGCTGCACGCACCACTTGTCACCACACGTCAGGAAGTGACTCAGACTTGAAAAATCTGCGTGACTAAAGGCTCTCAGCCTCCTCCCTTCCTTATTTTGTAGAAACTCACTGTCTTAATTAAAATGAGTTATGCCAGATGGGAAGCAGATTGCAGTGTGAAAAAAATGAGCCAAGTTAGCAGTAAACACAGTTCTGTTTAGCAAGGTTGAGTGTTCAGTAATTACTGTGCATTTTATTAAAAAAAAAACAAAAAAAAAAACAAAACAGTTATCATGACTGTCCTTTTTTGGGGACTTTTGTTTGAGCTTTAGAGTCATGTGGTCCACATGTCAGTCTAGTTTGTAACACAGAGTTCTCTGCTCAGCTAACCTATAGCTTCCTTCTTATCAGCAACACCTTCCCCATCAGACTGACACCTACAGATGGGCGTCAAAGGAAAAACTAACATACAATGTCTTACTCAGGTGTAAGGCCACCACGAGCTGCCAGAACAGCTTTGATGTGCACTGGCATAGACTCTACTATCTAGAACTACATCAACCCTCCAAAAGATATTTCCTCAACTGGTGTTTTGGTCCTGTGCATTACTGTACATGGTTAGAAATAAAGGTTCTGTGCAAGCACATTTTTCATTCACCAAGATCCAAACAACGTAAATGTTCCCTCAAAAGGTACAACAGTAGTTTTAAGGTCCAATTGTGTTCTTTACTAAGTTTTTCCTAGTGGAAAAATGTACATTATCTGTATCTTTTCATAACCTAATGTTTTAAAACAGAGCAATAAAATAAAGTCCTGGAGGCGAGACGGGGTGTGTGGAGTCAAATTTAAAAATACAGTTTCAATGGATTATTGTACAATTATGTTCCCTGACTAAAGATGTACCCTTAAGGGTATCACCCCAGTGGCAAGACAGGAACTGCCCCAGTGACAGTTTCGTACCTTTTTTCCTGAGACTGTAAAACGATTTTTAATCTGACATCTTGGAGTCACCCACTCACTTTTTTCACCTTTGAAATGTTGTAATAAAGCATTGTTAGAGTAATTAATTTGTTAGAGGAATAAATTTTTAATTAATTTTGGACAGCTCACTTTTTGACTACCAAATTTTTTAAATTATCCATGGTCTAACATCCTGTGATGGACTGGCAACTTTTCCAGGGTGTTTCCTGCTTTCCTCCCAATGGCCGCTGGAATAGGCTCCAGCTCCCCCGCAAACCCAGAAGGATAAGCTGTTTAGATAAGTGGTCCAGCAACAGCAATGAATTTTGCTACTCAGAAATTTGATAAGAACTATTTTGTCCAGTTTTATTCAACATTTGTGATGATGAGGGGGTAGTTCAGGTCAGACTTGGGTAAGTTTCAGACTCTTAACTTGATGCAGTGATTTGGATCAGGTTCAGACAAAATTTTGGCTTGGGTCGCATTCACAAAACTTAAATTATGTGATTCGGGTCGATTAAAGTTTTATCATAATTAGTTTTTTTTGCTGGACTGCATGAATACTTCGATTCATCAAGATACCCACAAAATCTCATGTGTAGCTGTGATTGGTTGCTCAAAACAAATAAAACAATGACTACTTAGAGCACTAATTTGCATATGGCAGCCTTCTGTTACATCACTACTGCCAAGGCTAATATTGCAATAATGATTAACAGATGATTGTGCAGCTCTCACAAATACACGCTTTCCAAATACATCTATACATTGTACCTATGGGAGGCAAATCCAGCCAAAGAGGAAATGAAAATAAAAACAGTAAAATGTAAATGTAAACTTCCTTTTGCCATTTCTCTTTCCAAACATCTGAGCAAATATCCTGCCAAAACTGAAAATGAAATGAAATGCCTTTAATTGCAATTTCATTTTTCACATGAGCACGAGCCGTTTGAGACAAAAATAAAAATAAATTGAAAACGCCTATTTTTTTGTTTTGTTTTTATTTCTCTTTTGTTTTATTTCTGAAATTTGCTCAGATGTTTGGAAAAAGAAATGGCAAGAAGAGGTTTACATTTACATTTTACTGTTTTCATTTTCATTTCCTTTTTGGCTGGATTTGCCTCCCATACTGTACCTACACTTTGTCCATGACCTCACACGCACAGTAAGAGCAAGTGCTAGTGCTGGCTCCCTCATTCAGTCCTGTCAGCAGTAATCCAGGTCAAACCGTATATTACATCAGCCCTTGCCATCTTGCATCGCTGCGTGATTAAAAAACCTCCATATTAGTTATTTATTCACTGCATTAGCTGGAGCTCCCACTACAGAAGCCACGCTTTCAAATCGACTCTCCGACATAAATCGCTTCCCATTGGTCAGCAAGTCATCAAGCTCCATCCAATCTGAGATCTTTGTACATTTTTCCCTCCGATGTCTTGACAACACATTTTAAGTGCTGGGAGTGCCCTTACCAAGCCGCCCTGGGCAGGGACTTATATATAATTGCTAAGGGGTTCTCCAAATTGCTTCCACATGGGTGCTCTAAAATCACAGGAGCTGTGTTATTACTAGATATTTGTTCTTGAGTAGCAGTGGAAGATTCCATGTTGTTGATCTTTCATTTTGGCTTTTGCAGGAAATCAGGAAGTCTGCATCATGCATAAAAAAATAGTAGCACTATTTCCACGGGCACTAGGGCTACTCCCACCCTTCGGCCCAAATTGCAGATTACAGAACAGCCACTAAGAGCTGTTGGGTCAGTGTGACACTTCTCAAACACACTGGAGTGCTTTCAAGAATGTGTCTTGTTGGTTTAAGGTAAGGCTGGCTGGTTCTGAGTGTAATGGTGGTATTTTACCCTCCATTTCACCTCTCTTTGGACACCTGCCCTGAGATCTGTCACTGTATTTCAGCACAAAAAATATCTATTATTTCTGACTCAAACAAAAAATGCACCCAAATAATCTAATGATAATAATTTTACAGTGAAAGAAGCATGAGCTTTTTAGTCACATACTATAGCCTATATATCTCATATTTCCTGTTAAATAGGTGGACAAAAACAGTATTTTAGAACCTGATTCATTATTATTGAGGTGACCTTGGCATACTTTCATTAAGACACTTTAGTGATGACAGTCTGCAGCGTTTCCATTAGGTTTTCCATTTGAACAGCCCTTCATTAGGCTGTCCATTAGAATAGTCTTTTATCAGGTTTCTCATTAGAGTAGTCTAATCAAGATCTCAGTTTTCTGTAAGTAAGATTTTTTATGCTAATGTGGTGATGTCCACTGAGAGAGGATGCTTGTTATGGTGCAGGCAGATACAGTCTGGTTACCTGCATCTCCTCGTCCCTCAAGATTTGCTTAAAAAGTGAACTGCACTGCCCTCTGCTGGACAGAAACACATCATCGTTTAATTAAACAGAAATTTCTTCAGCTCACAAGTCAGACCATTTTGAGAAATAAACTTACATCACAGTAGTTTGTTCATCACACAGGGACAATTTTGTTTTGCATGCAAATATCAACCAAAGGTATTCCCTGCATCTATTGGGAATGAACTTCTTCACTCTAATATGACTAAAGCAATATAAATATTGTGTAAAACAAGAGACCATATGGTTATTCTTTCAATAATCCATTTAAGCTGTATTAATTCCCAGCATATTATTTTATCATAGTGAATGTCCATATGTATGCTTGTATGGCCTGCACAGATATATTTGCCTCCAATTTCTCAACAGCTTGGAATGTTTCCAAGTTAATAATTGTTGGTAACATAAATAGCAGCACGCTTTTATATGTAAACACACACAGAACAGTGCAATTAAGCATTTCTTACAGTAATAGTGCGGTAAAATGCAGCAGTAGCGACTTACACAAAAGGAGGTTCCAATACAGTTTCCATCTGGCACCAGTACAATTCATACTGGTTTGTGTCAGGCAAAGCAGAAGATAGCGCCTACATCAGCAGTTCGTGGCACAGGCCCTGCTAGGACAAGTGCGCAGCCAGATTTGTGAAGTTGACAGACTTTTGGTCTTCTGCCATCGGGTCTTCATGATGTCCCTGCAGCAAAAACCAGAAAGGAAGAATGTCTCCAGTTCTTTTACAAGACTAAGAGATAAAAAAATAACCTTGTTCAGGGCTACAGTGCTGGTCCTAAGACAGCGTAGAACAAATTAAAATACTGTAGCACTGAAGTGAAACTTCTCCAGCTATAAAGCCTAATTAGCAGGACAATTTGTCATCTTTACTGAGAAAAAAAAAACAAGCAGCATGTAAAAAACTGAAATTTAATGTTCATTTGTGAAATACACAATTTCTTTTCTCCACAACAATTCAGATTCCCCATAAGGGCTCAGGATTAGCACTCAAGTAAGGTTTATGTACATCATTAGGGAGGAGGTAACACACATTAACCCACACCAGGAGACTGTTTTACTGGTTGAATGGTTGCGGTCACAGACCTCAAAAAAGGAAGCAAAACATTTCATTAGCGAAAGGTTTGTTATTAAATGTGTGAGTTTTAACCTAATCAGTTCATTTTAAAAAGGTATTACAATGGCTAAAGATAGCAAAGACACAGAAGGAAGTGCCTCAGCCTCTGAATTTTTTCAGCAAACTCCCAAATTACAGCTGGCTTTACGGATGGTATTACCCCCGTCCCCCCAACAGCCCCTAAAATGAGCAACTTGTGCACATTTTTTACACTGGGAGGATCTTACATACACACCAGAACAACACTGCAGTCCACATGACCCCACTGAGGAGATGACTAGGGAAGCAGGAAAAACTTCTGATATCACACAAGTCATGTAGCGAGAATAATTCACGAGTTACTCATCTGACTTCCAGCTTTCATGACTGAAGAGAAAGATTTTAACCCACTCAATTTAAATGGTATTACTTTACAACCATCTTGTCACTAAGCCTCAGTCAGTATTATTTCTCTCACACACACACACACACCCCCTGCTAACCACACACACACACACGCACGCATGCGCACGCACGCACGCACGCACACACACACACACATCCACACCCCCTGCTAACCACACACACATACACACACACACACAGACACACACACGCACGCACACACACACACACACACGCACACACACACACACGCACGCACGCGCACGCATGCACGCACACACACACACACACACACACCCACACCCCCTGCTAACCACACACACATACACACACACACACAGACACACGCACGCACGCACACACACACACACACACACACACACGCACACACACACAGACACTTCTTCCTCTTTCTTTTCTTCTCACACTCATTCTCGCAATTTTCTGAGGTAACTCAGCTAGTGCCAAGTAACCAGCTGGTGTAGTAATGTTCAATAAAAGTAATTAAAGAAGACACTAGCTAGCATTACCCGAAACCTGCTTATTAACTGTACACAAAATTAATGTTATCTAAAAAACACACTTTACAGCCAAATTCAGTCCACCAAGAAAGAATTAATTATCACTCCCTCTCATGAATACATGTCAGCATTGGCCTTTGGATCGACTAATTTTGGTGCTCTGTGAAGGTTTCAAAATCATTCTGACTGATTAGCTCAGCTGCAGCCACTGAAGCGAGTCTCTCTGGTCTGATAAGGAAAAACTTATTTGCTTTTCATAACCAGTATGCAAACACTGCGGGAAACATATTTATGTTCTCATTATGGCTCTCAGAACACATTTGTTTTTGCTTTGTAAAATAATCTTAGGCCAGTTGTCATTTTTACCTTGTACAAACTGACACGTATATTTAATCATCCATTTGTCTGACGCTATCTTTTACTTGCCTCGGACAATCATTAATGTGGATAGCAGAGGCGATTCTAAGATCAGAGCTTTAGGGTTGAGACCGGTCCCCAGCCCCCCATATCTTCTATCATTCTATAACATTAATTAGCTGATACAGACAGTACTAGTCTAGCACCTTGGCTCTAATATCAACATACATGCCTACCATTGGCACAACAAGTAACTTCTCTCACTCAAATTCAAACATGCAACATTAGCTTGCTTGATAAAAAAACATATCAATTCGCTAACAATAACAACATAGAGAGTGATCTGTGACTCAGTGCAGCAAACATGAGGACCACTGCGAATGACTGTAATGTGTTGGTGCTGGGTGATAAGAAATCCTCATCTGCACTACTTACTGGAGCCACCACACCACACAGTCACACTGTAACTGGCTCTAGTGCACAACTTCAGGGAGACGGGGGCAGAGGAAGAGTAGGAAAGAGAAAGAGGATCATGACATCTGCTTATCAGAAACAAACTTCCGATTAAAAAAATAAATAAATAAAAACACTGCTTACTCTTATTTTTAGGTTGCGCTGGGACTCAATTTAGAGGTGCTTGTGCACCCTTAAAAGGGGCCAGACATGCCTGGGGTGGATAAGGTTGTATTTTTCCAATTAGTTAAAAAGCTAAAGCGTGCATTTACTATGTTATTTGTCATGTTATGTAGTATACTGTTGTGCAGCTTTGCATCTCTCAGCCTCATCAGTATAATAGAATTCACACTTTTTGGCATTTTTGTCCATCAATGTTGAATTACTACAACACCAAGCATGCATCACACAAATATGACAACTATGGGGATGCTAAATAAATTCACTGATGTAGAGACTAGTAAACACAGATGTGATATTCAGTTTGTTAGCAGTAAAATGATCAGACTTCATTGTGCATCCATTAGCTAACAGGAGGAACATTTCTAACAGCCCGTCCTCAAATACGCAGATAAAATCACTTGCTGTTTTTTAAAGTTCCACCCACTCTCAAGCTATATCATCTGAAGGTTGTTTTCCTAGTTTCTAAATTGGGAATTTTGATTCTTGTCTGGTCATCATGGGCCCACTATAGAGGACGAGGAGGCATGTTTACAAAAGATGAGACAATGGCTGCATTTTTCATTTTGGCCGAAGTGCCCCTTTAATGTTTTGCTGATATATTTACAAACTGTACGCTCTCAGAAAAAGGGCAACAAACTGTCACTGGGGCAGTACCCCTCTTGTCACTGGGGTGGTACAGTCAAGGGTACATTTCAGTACCTTTAGTGAGGGAACATAACTGTACCACAATCCACTGAAACTATATTTTCTTATATTAAGTTGTACTGACTCTACACACCCCGACTCACCTCCAGACTTGTTATTTCATTGCTCTGTTTTAAAACATTAGGTTATAAAAAAGGAACAAATATGGTCTTTTCACCTGGAAAAAAAACTTATTTAAGCTACACAATTGGACATTAAAACCACTGTTGTACCTTTAAGGGTACATATTGTTTGTACCTTAATGAATGAAAAATATACCTGCACAGAACCTTAATTACTAACAGTGCACTAAAGTACATAACATACGTTTTAGTTATGCATGTACAAAATGTATAAGCTGTTATACATATCCATAAGGATTTATGTACATCACAGCAAGTCCCATTTGCATAATGCTAATCATGTGGGTCAGCGTCCTCCCACATAGAGATTTATTCTACTGTCAGAATTTTCAATGAGAACTTCTGAGACTATACATTCATGAGGGATTAGGCATTAAGAAATATTTCACTCAAAAAAGTTAACATGGCTAACAGTAAATGAGAACTATGGTGATCAATCAGCAAAATCTTATATGCATAATCCTAACTGACCTTGTTAGAATTATTAGCATCATCAGCGGAGTTGGGTGACTCCCTTGATCAGTGTGAATCAGTCATAACTCACCTGTTCTCATGGATGTGTCCCCTTCCTCCTCCTCGCTGGCATGAGCCTTTTTCCTGAGGTGATGCACCACCATAGTGGCATTAAAGGCTCTCTGAAACACAAGATCCATCATGCTTTAAGGCCAAAAAATGTAAAATCCAACTTCAAAATACTTTGGCAATTCAAATGTTCCAGAAACAATGGCGGAGAAGTCTCCAATGACAATCTATTGCAAACTGACCCAATGTTAGTTAGATGTTAGTCCACTGTGGGATGAGCTTCAAACCCAGCAACGTAGACCTATGAAATTGTGTGACCAGTCTGTTGTCAGGATCATGTCCATATAAGTCTAAGCGGATTTCTTTTTGGGGAAAGATTTATGGAGTTTTCAAATATCATACCTTGTGGCAAACAAACAAAATGTTTAAAAGTTGATACTTTTTGCCTTTCAGATATTTTTATTCCTAAATGCTCTGAATAATGAGGTGGTTAAATAGTCCAAACATGAATATTGCTACATGTAAGCTAACAGTGTGCACTGAACTGACAGCAGAAAAGTGGCATCCTTACCAAAATACCCCACACAAACCAGCAGTCTTCGTAAAGTATGGTAGTTAGGTTGCTTTGGCAGTAGAAGCCTAGAATTCGACTGGCTTGTGTTGGTATATAACAGCATTGAAATTTCATAGTAGACTACATTTCATGCAGTGTCATTTCATTGAACAAAGGCGCTAGGTTGCTTGTAGCATACATGCAGCAAAATATATTACATCAACACTGTTATTTCTAAACATAAGTAAACTTGCTATATTAATATAAGAGTGAACTACTGTACAAATGCTTGAGTTACATGCTGATGTTCTTGTGCCTAGTAAACATGAAATCTCTATGCTAAATCCAGGAAAGATCGTTCTTTATATGTAAACACTAAAAAAACTAAAGAAGAAATGGAATCCCACCAATCAAAATTTTCCACATTATAAAATCATTCATTTGCAAACAAAGTCATTCAGAGTGTTTTGATGCTCTAGAGAAACTTACCAAGGCATAATTTTTTACATGATAAGAATCTGATTTTCAAAGAGTTCAATGCTTTTAAAAGCTACATCTGATCAAATTATGACATAAAATGGTTATAAAATTATTACTGATAGATACACTTTGTTTATAAGTGTTGAGATAATCTTTTGGCCTAAAACATGTTTTTAAATACATTCGTGGAGGAGAGGTACATGAAAGGTGCTAGGAAGCAAACCAGTATCCAAATAAATTTTTCTCAGATGTACCACTATTTTATCATGATTAATAAGGAATATAAAACCTCAGAGGATGCATTTTATTCTCACTGATAAATATAAGAGCCATATTTGTTGCAGACATCACAATCCCAGAGATCAATTACCACCAGTGTGAAAAAAGTCCGTTTCTCTACAATGTACCATTTCACATCAGACCACTCTGAACGACATTGTTTACATCTTAACAGCAGCATTATCAAGAAATCAGTTCTTGGCTTGGACTAAGTAAAACCTATTGGCACTTTTATTTTATAAGAGTGTAGGTCTATGGTCATCACGTACTAACAAGGCCTGAGCCAGCACTCTCTTCAGTTTCCAGGACATATGAGTGAAATCCAGCATTTGACAGCAACAAGCAGCTTCGATTATGTATCCAGTCACACATCTCGTGTGAAGCAGCGGGGGAGAATGTGCTTTAATGATGAATGTTCTCTAAGCAGCCTGATATGAGGTGCGAGCAGATGTGTTTCTCTCAAGCGCTTGCAGAAGGCTCAGTGTGATCTGTGAGATGCAGCGGTAAGTAACAGAGGCTTCACACGACTTCACACATCAGCCATCACCATCCACCACTTGAAACAAGTGCTGTCTCACCTTCCACTGGCTCTTGGCAAAGTTCTTCTGAATCTGCGCGGAGACCGAGCCGTGGATGTTTTTCTCCAGAGCAGCTCCCCCTGAAATCCTGACACAACATGGAATAAAACAAATTACACTGCTGTTCAACAGCTTGGAATCACTTAGTCATAATCGATATAGGTATTTTTTGGTATTTTTAAAACTAAAAATAATCTATACAATATTTAGATTTATATGGTTTTAAATTAAATGAATATAATATATGACGTGTGTATAGTAGATTTAAACTAGTGTTAATAGATGTTTTATGCAATATTTCAGGATTCAATATTCAGTATTTTAGGAAGTGTACTGCATAAATAAATGTCTATTTACACACATTTTTTGTCAAAGCCATCTCAATATTTGATCACCACTTTTGAAATGCACAGCATTCTGGTTATTAATTTGTGCTTCTCAGAGTAACACTCAATGCTTTCAGGGTCATCTGTTGATCATTCTGGACATGTTTAACATTTCTTTTGTACAGCTTCTTTGTGATTATTTGAAACTTGTGAAGGAGCACAGCAGGTTTGTACAGAGCCCAGCTAATGACATCCTGTATGATGTCACATGGCCATGACTTTATTATCTCATTCCCATGCCTTGCTGAGTCGTGGCCATGCATTAGGTTCTAATTCCCACACGTTATAAGGCGGCGTGGGCATGCATTATTTTCATTTATACAGGATGTCACCAGCAGGGCTCCATTGGTTTGAGTATTCATTTTAAATAGTGCATAATTAGGCCTGTTTGATTTAATACAGAACTAAAAATCGTGATACGGCGCTGATGGTTCTTTTTTACCTGTTCTAACACATCAGTTGGAAAAAATATCATGACATCTTGAATTATTAAAAGTCTTTAAGTATAAGTGACATATTTTTGGCACTAGCTCTAGGTCTAGCTATTTCTGCCTGACAGAAAGCTGGAGCTGTCATAATAATAACTAGATGTGCATTTCCTGAAGGAACTGAAAAACTGCTTGAAAAGAGCTGCATGTGTGTGTGTGTGTGTTTCTGTGTAGGTGAACAACATCTCTTAGGTATGTGTGTGTGTGTGTGTGTGTGTGTGTGTGTGTGTGTGTGTGTATGTGTGTCTGTCTGTGCAGTGTAGTCATTCAAATTAACAGTCACTCTGATGTCATGCAGCTCTTAGTGGAGAAGCCTTGTTTGAGTCTGATTTGCAAACTCTGAACAAACAGGCATAACTCGGGAAATGTTTACTCTATCGCTTAACCAGATAGATGGTGTGAGATAAGACCCCTTGAGGATTATTTTGGTGTAGTTGTGTGTATTGAAAAGAAAATGTCTGAGTTATGATGAGTTAAACACAGAGAAAATCTTGAAATAAGCAGAGGCTGATTTTGAGAAATGTACATGCGAGTGAATGGGGCAGTTTTCTGTGCCTTGTACCAAACAGATACTCATAACTCTTATGGGAGGTTTTTAATTTTTAAACTTAATTTTATTAAAAACTCCCAATCCGATTGACTCCAACAACACATAGTACAATCACAGTGCTGAGAGCCTCGAAACGCAGTTTGAACGGAGTCTATATGTTAAGCGGTTCGGTCTGCATTAATCGCAGAAAAGTGTGTAAGAAGAATAAGAAGAAGCATGAGAGATAACGACAGAGCGCTTCTTCACTCTAATTAATTGTCTTTGTGGTCATTTTATGCCACTCTAAAGCAACTCATTTGCCAAACCAGCTACCTTGCTTGCCGATTAGCTTAATTTATTGGCTGACAGTGAAACAACATATTACTATTTTGCACTCACTCTGAAGTATGCTATTACTAAATCGTGCAGAAATAAACTAAGCTTCTATCTCTGCTGAGTGTGAAAAAATTCATAGTTAAACCTCTTATGTGAAGACTAGCATAAATGCTAAACTAGCTTAAACTAGCTTACCTTATCAAGCTCTTTACAAAGTAATAATTCTACAAAAATCAACATAAACACAGTTAAGCTACATTATGGTGCACATTGATCATATAATAAAAATTTCCACATGGAAGAGTAAAGACGTCGTTGTGTTGGCATGAGCTAAAAATGTTAGCTAACTAGCTACCAAAGTCAGAGGAGTAACGTTATGATCAGTAACAGACAGGCAGATGAAACAGTCATTTCTGATCCAGCAACAGAAAAGTATATATATATATATCAATCAATGGAAATCAAATTTATGTATACACACACACACACACACACACACACACACACACACACACACATATATATATATATATATATATATATATATATATATATATATATATATATATATATATATATATATATATATACACTGCTCAAAAAAATAAAGGGAACACTTAAACAACACAATATAACTCCAAGTAAATCAAACTTCTGTGAAATCAAACTGTCCACTTAGGAAGCAAAACTGACTGACAATCAATTTCACAGCTGTTGTGCAAATGGAACAGACAACAGGTGGAAATTATTGGCAATTAGAAAGACACACTTAATAAAGGAGTGGTTCTGCAGGTGGGGACCACAGACCACTTCTCAGTACCTTTCTGCTTTCTGGCTGATGTTTTGGTCACTTTTGAATGTTGGTAGTGCTTTTACACTCGTGGTAGCATGAGACGGACTCTACAACCCACACAAGTGGCCCTCCATGTGCTCGACAGAGGTAGCCTGACTGCCATTAGGTACCGAGATGAGATCCTCAGACCCCTTGTGAGACCATATGCTGGTGCGGTTGGCCCTGGGTTCCTCCTAATGCAGGACAATGCTAGACCTCATGTGGCTGGAGTGTGTCAGCAGTTCCTGCAAGATGAAGGCATTGAAGCTATGGACTGGCCCGCCCGTTCCCCAGACCTGAATCTGATTGAGCACATCTGGGACATCATGTCTCGCTCCATCCACCAACGTCACGTTGCACCACAGACTGTCCAGGAGTTGGCGGATGCTTTAGTCCAGGTCTGGGAGGAGATCCCTCAGGAGACCTGTTGTGGTTGGTTGGTTAGTGTAGTGGTTAACACCTCTGCTAACTACTAACACTTCTACGCTGTAGACTGGGGTTCAATCCCCACCTGGGCAAACAGCCTACACTATACCAATAAGAGTCCTTGGGCAAGACTCTTAACACCGCCTTGGCCTACCTGTGTAAAATGTTCAAAACTGTAAGTCGCTCTGGATAAGAGCGTCAGCCAAATGCCGTAAAAAAAAAAAAATGAGACCATCCGCCACCTCATCAGGAGCATGCCCAGTTTTTTAGGGAGGTCATACAGGCACGTGGAGGCCACACACACTACTGAGCCTCATTTTGACTTATTTTAAGGACATTACATCAAAGTTGGATCAGCCTGTAGTGTGTTTTTCCACTTTAATTTTGTGTGTGATCCACAAATCCAGGCCTCCATTGGTTAATAAATTTGATTTCCATTGATGATTTTTGTGTGATTTTGTTGTAAGCACATTCAACTTTTTACAGAACAAAGTATTCAATGAGAACATTTCATTCATTCAGATCTAGGATGTTATTTGAGTGTTCCCTTTATTTATTTGAGCAGTGTATATATATATATATATATATATATATATAGAGAGAGAGAGAGAGAGAGAGAGAGAGAGAACAGATATCTGTTACAGGGGAAACATTTCTCTATATAAGTGGTGAGATGTAAGCAGATTGATTGATGATTGAGTTTAATGCATCTAAAAATCACAGAAAGCCAGTTAAATGGTTACAAATACTCTGCCTGATGCCTGAGACATTGTTTTAAGATAGTTTACGATGGGCCCATACAGGGCGATGTAAGGCAAAGTTGTTTGTATTTTTAACTATTTCATCATTATCAACTTGTGCAGGCTCATTGGTCATTTTGGTTTTTAAAATGGCTGTAATTATGTTACAGACATTGAAGCACCTGGTTCCTATCACCACAACTCTAAAGAAATCCAAGTGGGTAAATTCTCTAGAATGGAGCATTTCACATCAAACCACTCTGAACTACCACTGACTACTTCTGTCAGTGACTAAATTAAGCAAACATTTTGAAAAATCATTGGAATTTTCCTTTAAGTTGTGTTTCTCAGACTGCAGCTCAAACTGTGTGTAAACTCCTACACACAGTTGCAAACACTCTCTCTTTCTCTCTCTCTCTCTCAAGGCCAACGTCTTTTTCTCCAGCCATCGACCCTTCCATTCTCCCACCACTCGACCGCTGCTATTTATAAACTCACCAAGGATGCTGCAAGGCCTGCTCACAATTGAACCTCCTCTCTGGATCCTTCTGCAGTAAGTGGACTATGAAGTCTTTGGCTGGGAGCATTAATGGAAAACGCAGGAGAGAACAGGATCAATACCATTTAGTGAGCATAGAGGGTGGTCCAGGGTGGAGATAATAGAGACTTTTTTTTTATTAACTCAGTGTGAAATTTTAAAAAGGCATTTTCAAACACTATTTTGGGTTTTCCTTAGTTTTAGGTTGCCCTAAAACTTTTCTGTAGGAAAAAGTGATCAGTTTCTGTGTTCTACAGAGTGTTTCCCACTCTCAGCTCTGAATAACCCCTGATCTTCCTTTTGTTCAAACCCAAACACTACTCCTGCAGGGCTCTGAAACCTGGCTAAAAGTTCTATTGCACTCTTATAATAAAGATGCCACAGAGAGTTCTTTATGGAAGCCCATTCCCATCATGTACACTCTCAGAAATAAAGGTACTAAACTGTCTACAGTGTAGAAGAGAATAAACATGTCAAAACATTAGCTTAGCATCTCAAAATCTTAACTAACTAGGTTACAATAATGACTTTATATCTTGTAATAATGATTTATCATTCTTGAAATTGAATGTCATTATATTGATGTACCTCAAAATCTCAAGAAAAAAAACAACATTTTAGGATTATAAGTCACTGTTTTGAGATACTAAGTGAATATTTCTGGAAAAAAATATTATTTCAAGATACCAAGTCAATATTTTTACACACAACAAGTTTTTTGTTTCCCTAAAAACGGGCTAAAAACAGATCTGTGAATGTTAAGAACCTTTAAAAAGCTTAAAGACCCTTCACATCAAGTAAAGGTTCTATATCAATTTAAGGTTTCCTGCTAGAACCTTTACATTACGTGAAGGCACTGCAGACTTTAAAAACTACCACTGTAATTATATAGGCACAACAGTTTTGCCTCCACTGACTGTCCTGGCAGTACCTGAATGTGAGATGTCATCCCAGTATGGCGAGTCGAACTCGAAATCAGCCTTTACGATCTGCTTGTAGAGCTGAGAGTCATTTTCATCGTAGAAAGGAGGGTATCCACACAACCTGCAGAGACAGAGGACACTCTCAGTGAACTGTCCATCAAGCAGCTGGGTTAGGACAGTGTTGTTTCAGCCATTTAGTCCATCACATTGGATTTAGAGTGAGAGGATTCAGATGTCAGAACTACCTGACTTACACAAAGGCCTATGGGCAAGTAACAAAGTTATTACGGTAACAGTCCCCAGTCATGGTAAAAACACTTGTTGTTCAAATGTTGTTCATTTATTGAGTCATCATAATGTCAGTGCCAAGACCAGGGTGTTCATTTGTCAGTTTATGGCTAATCATTTACATCAATACTTTGTCCCTGTAATAGGACCTGCTTACAGTGATGTATACATGTTTGTACACTTACAGTATGAATGAAATAACTCCCAGGGCCCAAAGGTCGACTTCTTTGCCATACGTCTTCTGTTGTAACAGCTCAGGAGCTTCACACACATAAAATCGAGGAAGAAGCATGCATACATGGCAAAAATGAGTGGGCCATATTTAACAAAAGCATTACAGTTTTTAAAGCTTAAAAGTTTTTAAAGCAGCAGCCACTCTATCACCTGATGATGATCTCTGCGCTATGATGCTTTTGGGGAAACTCAACCCAGATTACTGAGAGCCAGAATAAAAAATGGGAAATGAGTTCATTAGACCTGTTAATGTTAACCTGGGATGAAGTCCCCCAAAGGCACTGTAGTGATAAGATAAAATGGCAGAGAGGGAATCACTCCAACTGTCGTTCTGAACTGAAAAAGTAATGCATTGAATTTAAATTGAATCATTTCCACATGAATGAAATATTTTACATCCACACAGTTTTGGTTTTCAGTTTGCTTACTTTAATAGTTGCATTGATGTAATGTATTTTATTCAGGTCAATATGACGTACATTCAGTGCATCAGATTTTTCAGCATTAAAGCCAAAGAATGTATGAATCCTTTGGGAATGAGCCACAAGCTCATAGCTCATGTTGGCATGGTTTTTGCTATAATAATCTGTCTGGAGATAGGTGGTTAAAGATTTTTAGCAGACTTAATTAAATGCGCTTAAATATTATAAAGCAGTCTCCTACCAGTGTAAGCATTATTGTCATTACTATTCTGGGATGAGTTTCTCCGGTAACATTATGGTACTATTGAACTCTCGCTAAAAGCATTAAGATGATGTTACAGCCAGAGAGTGTCTGGGAAACTCACAAGCCACAAGCATGCATAATGATCCATATCACCAACCATAAGCTAAATCTGTTTGTAAAATAACTTACCAGAATAGCTTTTAAGACAGAGTTAATTAAATATCTTATAAGCTTCTCTTACCTACGTAAGCAGGAGTTCCACAAGCTGTGGATAAAGCGCCCTGGTCCTCCATCTTAGACAGTCCAAAGTCACTGATGACAATCTTCGAATCTTCTAATGGAGTTTCGTACAGCAGGTTCTCAGGCTGGTAGTAACACAGAGAAAGGTTGAGCAGTCGACTCTAATCACACATTTACTTTATAATAATGTAAAGGAAAGTAACATAAACAGCTATGTGCTAATCCTTTGGGTATTTTCAGCGTGAACATATCCTTAGCATTAAATGTTTCTGTTGGTTCTTGACATTTTTTAAAATTTATCTTGGCTTATGGCTTGGGTTGATGCATTATATGGACAAAAGCATTGGGACATCTCCACATTACACCTACAGGAGCTGTTATGACATCCCATTCTAGATCCATAACCGTTAATATGAAGTTGGTCCCCATTTGCAGTTATAACAGCTTCCACTCTTCTGGGAAGCTTTCTACAAGATTATGCTAGAGCAGAAAAAGGTCTTCACCAAACGGTTCCCACAAAGTTGGAAGTGTACAATTGTCCAAAATGTCTTGGTCTGATGAAGCACTAGGATTTCCCTTCCCTGGAACTAAGGGTTGTAGGCCAACCCCTGAAAAACAGGCCCATAGCATCATCCCTCCTCCACCAAACTTTACAGTTGGCACAATGCAGTCAGGCAGGTAACAATGTCCTGGCATTCATCAAATCCAGACTCATCCATCAGACTGCCAGTAGAGAAGAGTGATTAGTCACTCCACAGAATACGTTTCCAATGTTTTAACACGTGACCAATGGCTGATTCTAAAAGCATTTGATGGTTGCTAATGGGGTCTAAATATGAAACTAGTGGTCTCTACTCCAATTCCCATTAGAAAGCAAAGATTAGGTTTTAATTCTATTGGTTCCTAATGGTCCTTTTTCAGCTGGGCAATACTTTGACAGCTTTCAGTTCTAAACTGTTGTTATAAGCACATATTGAAATCTTTTGGTCCAACGGTGGTTTAAACAGCTGAAGAGTTTGAGTGTTGATAAGTGCTTACATTTTAGCTATGGACATATGGAGTTTTTATAAAGAAAATTGGCAAAATCTAAACAGCTTTCTGCATAATATGTCAAGTTATTGGAAAAGAAAACATATTATTGGAAAAGAAAACATATTATTGGAAAAGAAAACATATTATTTAAAGAATTCTTTAAAAAGGTTCTTCTATTGTTACGATAACAAGCTTTTTACAGTAGAAGAACCCTTTTTGGTGCTATATAGAACCCTTTTTAAAAAGGTTCTACATAGAAAAATACACAACACATTCTCCATTAATCTTTCATGATGAAAACGATCATTTAATCATGCAAAGTGCTCTTTAAGTGTTTATGTGTAGTCCTATATAGAACCATTTTTTCTTTACTAAAGAATCTTTGAACAACCATCTTTTTAAGAGTGTAGGATTTGCTGCACAATGCTGTAACATCAAGCAAACACCTCACCCAACTTGAATAACCATGCCCACTCACCCAGCCTTCATACTTTCACCACAGCAACTAATGTTTTACATACACAGGTGTAAACCCAAATCATGTACACATATGAAATTAAGTTAACTTAATCAAGTTGTATCTAAATGAAGTTATGTCTCAGTTTAGTAGATATACAGTTGTATAAGGTAAATTGAACCTAATACACCTTCCTGACCAATAATTGTGATGTGCTCAGATTTGTTTTTCACTTTCTGTTTCTGTTTTTTTTATTTATTTAAGACTAAGCCTACAAATTAATCTGAGCAGGCAGCTGGTGGTGCGGTACCAGCATAGACATATTCATTTATGTGAAATTCTTTTGTTGTGTGCACAAATGTTCTGATTCTGTATTTATAAATGAATATGATGACCATAGTTATATATCAGAGTCATGGAAATCGAAATGGGATGTTGCTACTGATTTTAAAGTTATATACTATACAGGTATCAGTTGTGGGTAGAGTAGGGTAAATCAATACTCAAGTAAAAGTATTAATATCTAGGTAAAATAATGACACAAGTAAAAATATATTCTCAAAAAAAAACAAGAGCATAAGCACAAAAGGTCAAAAAAACTAGTATGTACTGAGTAACTTATAGAACTGCATTGGAACTTCTTAGTAAATTCAGCATTTATCAGCAGGAACTGAAGATTATACAGCTCTATTCTTCTTGTTTTGCATTTCTTTTGGTCTAAAATAAAATGATAAAACTCCAATCTGAGAGATGTGACCAATTACGTAGCAGCACAGATGTCACCAACAAAAATAAATTACACAGAAATGAGTTAGTAACTGAATAAAATGGCTAAAATGTAACTGAGTAAGAAGGAGGTTTCTTTACTCACTAATATACTTGAGTACAAGTAAAAGTATTATGATTTGAAAATAATTAAGAGTACAAATCCATCAATATTTCTGTACTTGATTAGATGTAACTGTTACTGCCCACCTCTGAGGGCATACAGAAGTTTCTGATGAACAAAAAAATGTAAAGTGGCAATGTGATGTCATATAATGCTAATATGAAATTTCCAATTTCATTAATGGTAACAGCACAGCAGTGTTAGCTTGCATGTAGCATTACTTATATTTTAGCCTTTAACAATCTCTTAATTCAGATGATCTACATCCCATTGGCCAGATCAGGCACGCCACACAATCCTATCCGGCTCCAAATATTTTTATTTGTGTTATTTGTTTCAACAAGCACAAGGATCTATATGTAAAGGGCCCATATAAAGCGAAACAAGCTTTTCTTCTTTGTTTAAAAAATTATGTGGTATGTAAACATTGCAAGGTTCAGCTAATCTGCCCTATTGTATTTACATATATCAGGCGCAGAAAGAAAAGCATCCTGTTTAATTCTAAAAGATAATAAGTGGTTTTGCAAATGATCATAAAAAAATTAATTAAGTCTTTTTTGGTACATAAATCCACCCACAAAACTATAGGCAGACAACAAGGAAAAGAGTAAAATACAAGAAAACTGTAATATATGGGCTTTTGAGTTGAAGAAAGAGCATTTAAAACATTCTGAAAAGCCAGCTGCCATGACTCTTTTGTGGGCATTAAATGAATTAATGATCATTTACAATAAAAATCGCAAAGTGAGAATGGTTGAATGCATGTTCTTTGTTACCTTTAGGTCTCTGTGTACAATGCCTAGCTGATGGAGGTACTGGACGGCCTCTAGCACTTGCTTTATGACCCGGCTGGCGTCCTTCTCTGTATAGCTTCCCCGCTCCAGAATCCTGTCAAGCAGCTCTCCTCCGGTCACCCTGCAGCACACACACATTCCACATTCAGCACACCACAGGCCACTGGACAGGGATCAGACTTTTGGTCCCTTCATTATTTTAACTGCTGGGGGTACAACACCAGTCTGGCTCAAAACCAGCCTTTAAAGAGATGGCACAGCCAAAGATCACACTTGTGTAATTTTTTTTGCTTACCACAAATGTAGCCGATCTGCAAAGAGATGTTTGGTGTCTGTTTCTTTATTTTTGCACTGGAGTGCATGTTATAGATGATTCTATGGCTTGTTATACCATATGGTTATGAGCCAAATAGGGAAATCTGTCTGAGATTAGTTAAAGGGCCCATGTTCTGCATTTTTCAGAGGCCTACTTACTTCGTGTTGATGGGGTTTTTGTGTACCAAAACCATCCTAATTCATTTTACATGACCATTTTCCAACCTCTCTACATCCCTTACACCAAAGCAGCTTTTGCTGCTGTGCCTTTAAGACTAATATATGTAAATAGGCTCAATTCTGATTGGCTGTCCTGTACTGTATTGCATTCAAAATGCAGTCGTGCCTGAACCACACCTCATGAATTCAGTGTGAGTGGATGGGGCTAAATTGCTGTATGCTAAATAGGCGTACATGTACAAATGTTTTGGTTTTTGTGGCATCACAAAAACAGTGAATTCAAATTAGCTGTTTTTGCAGCTTAGTTTCCATATATGGATCATATAAAGTGTGCTGGGAACTTTAGCAGTGTTTACATACTATATTTATCTCTTTACTTTAAAAAAGTTGGGTTTTCCATTCAATGGGCTCTTTAACAATTTTTTGTGGCAATTATGTTTTGAAGCTTTAGGTAGATGCAGTTGCACAATCCTAATAGGTAGAATATGTATTAGTGTACATTAGCATAGCTCATATTGCTCTAGGGAGGGCAAAACTAAAGAAGTAAACCTTAGACACTAAAAGTGTTGGCTGAAGTACATTTGGGTTTAAGGGAAAATGGATTAAATTAGATTTTTCATGTTAAAACAAGCTCTGGCTCCAAAAGCAGACAGGCAGGAGCACAAATTTAGCTCTACGTCTGTTTCTTTCCAAGCATTTGAGTCTGTGATCTTATGTTTCCATTTACTTTTCAGCTATGACTTGGCACACATACAGATGTACATACTTGAGTGCAGCGAAAAAGAAAAGCTGAGAGATTGAGAAGGGAGATAGAGACCAAACTGAAGTTGTGTGTTTAATTCTTCCAGTAAAACAGGCTACTGTATGATGGTATGCTAATCCCCATGCTTGCTGAATAGGTCTACTCACAGTGTCATTACCAAATAAAGTTTTGTAGGCGTTTCGAAGGTTTCCTCCAGCGAAATGATATTTTCATGCTTGATTCTGGAAAGAAAATGAAAAAACATTACCTGTGTACAGTTAAAGCCATCTGTCTATACACACCCATATGGAAGACATATATCGCTGTCAGATGAAAACCTCGTATCTCCATTTTTGTCATTTTTCAGTTTTTGACATCATTTCAAAGGACCCGTTGCCCTTTACATTGTGCATAAATTTCATGATGAATGGAGCAAAAAAACCAGCCCACAATTACTTGAAAAGACGTCTGGTTCCTTTGACTTGCATTAAAACTACAGTAGGTTTTC
This sequence comes from Pygocentrus nattereri, assembly GCF_015220715.1. Classification (NCBI taxonomy): domain Eukaryota; kingdom Metazoa; phylum Chordata; class Actinopteri; order Characiformes; family Serrasalmidae; genus Pygocentrus; species Pygocentrus nattereri. Next base: position 8,733,991 of record NC_051238.1, on the reverse strand, counting down.
TCTTTCTCCTGTAAAGTTCTAATTTTGGACATAAAAGGTCCATCCTTTTATCCATCCTTTAATCAGTGAACCATGCTCAATGACAAGCATCAGCCAGAGGGGCATTTAGCCTCTCAGCACTGGGCTGTGGAGCAGTGGCACATCTCTTGAGTCATGCTTTTGCGGCTCATCGATGATCAACATCTAGTGGAAAGCTTTCCCAGTAAAGTAGAGGCTATTACTGCAGCATAGAGGGGACAAAGTCTCTGTTAATGCTCTTGATTTTGGAAGAAATCCTACAAATCTTTGGATATGTAAAGCATTTTGTTTTACATATGTACTTCTCCGCCATGAGTGGATTGTTTTAGGCCAAGGCATTAGACAGTATATTCATAACCAAAGTCGTGTAATGACTTTCTGTGAGGCAGCTTTCAGAGGCATTAAACTCTTCAGACATCTGGTTCCTATCACTACCAGTGTGAACAACTCTGATTAAGCATGTTTCTCTAAAAAAAAGAGTATTTCACATCAGAACCACTCTAAACATATGAAAATATGAAAAATTAGAGGAATTCCCTTTTATTAGATAACATGTGTAATTGGTTATGCAGTCTTGAGTAAAGTACACAGTCAGAGTGAATAGAACTGCATCTCAAATTAAGAAATTCCATAAATAAATAAAAATGCAAACACACAAACCACTAACCGGCGTAATACTGCAATCTCGTTCTCCAACATGGATTCCTTGCCCTTTAGTGCCCTCTTGCGGATGCACTTGACCGCTACAAGCTTCTGCGTCCTGCGGTGCTGAGCTACTCTCACCTCCGAGAAGGAGCCTCTGAGAGAAATAAAATTCCACGCTGTATGAGCTCAATGCAGTACTGTTGAATTTAGATGACATTAAAGCATTATGGGTGTCAGAGTCTGGAGCTCTCCAGCGCTGCGTTCAAGGCTGCGTGCTGAGAGCACAGAGGGAATGATTCGCAGCCATTGCTGCAAGCAGAGCTGAATGAGCTCTAAAGAAAAAGCATGATTTGCGTCCTTAATGTGACTCTGTGACCCTCAAACAGGCTGCTTTGTGTGCATGTGTGTCTTCTCTGTTCTCCCCCAGTGTGCATGACAGCCAGAGTCTGAAAAGAATGATGCAGAAAAATGTTCCACATGCTAGAAAAAATCATTTAAATTCAAGCCTGTTATTAGTAAGATATTATGTATTTTATCATGCACAATTTCACTTCTGACTAGTGAGAATTCATGGCTTTTTCCAGCTCATTTTAATGAGAGCAATAATGTTTAATAATATGAAACACATTTTAGATGTGCCAATTCCATTTTCACAAGCAGAACTTTAAATTTGAACTGTCATCTGTGCAAATTCTATTATTGAGAATAGAAAGTTTGCCTTTTACATGCAAGTGCTGCATTTTTACATGTAGCAAAAACATTTTCAGTATACAAACCTGTCAAATTTCAATTTCACTTCTGAGAAGTTAATTAAAGACCCATATACACTGATCAGGACTAACAATATGACCACCTCCTTGTTTCTGTTTCTCTGTATACTTTGTTACCCTTTTACCCTGTTCTTCAGTGGTCAGGACTATTCTCGGTCCAGCAGTTACACTGAGGTGTTAAAAAACTCCAGCAGCACTGCTGTGTCTGATCCACTCAGACCAGCACAACACACACCACCGCCACCACGTCAGCGTTACTACAGTGCTGAGAATGATCCACCACCCAAATAGTACTGAAGAACAGGGTAAAAGGGGGCTAACAAAGTATGCAGAGAAGCAGATGGACTAGAGTCTGTAATTGCAGTGCTTTTTGAATGTGGGCAGCCAATCAGAACAGAGCTCACTTACATATATCAGTCTTAAAGGTGCAGTAACAAAAGAAAATTGTTGAATTCTAAGGAATAAAGCTGAAAAATAGTCATGTATAAATTAATTATGGCCAACTTTGGTACATAAAACAACAAAAATGTATTATATATGCCTTGTGAAAAAAAATGTAAAAATGTAGGATATGTGCCCTTTAAACGTTTATACGAATAAGAAAAATTACTACCACATTTAAAAACTCATTATATCAAAAACTGTTACAAACACAGTATATTGAAATGAGCAGCACTAATATAAGCAAGGTGGCAAATTCTGTTTGGTACTGTAGCACTTTAAACTGTACACTCTTCCAAATAGGTTGCCAACGTTCTATAAAGCTTGTCCAACCTAGCAACAGTTGCTATGAAGGAACACATTTGTGAATGGAGTATGGATACAATGTGGATAAAATTAGCGCTGGACACAATTGACTGTTAAATTTACTGTAATTTACCAGTAAAATAGAATATTTACACTGTAATCAAAATACAGTAATCTCTTGTATTTTTACACAATAACTGTAAAATTAATCCAGCTCAGTTACCAGTAATTCACTGTAGATTTATATTTTTTAAATGGCACTGAACAGTACCAGACATATACATATATGAATTAAAAAACAATGTCAATGTTATATCAATGTTATAAACAATAACATATTTATTCATCATAATTTGTGTATAAACAGAATGTCCCTTAAAATGCAAATACATATTTAAACAATCCAAAAAAAGTAACATTTTAAAACAATAAAAGCTGAATTGTAAGAATAAAATCACATCGTTTCTGCCCCTTTTTAACTATTAGTTGCTGTTATATCCCGAAATTGCTGCGCAATTTATCTGCACATCAACCTCACAGTACTTTGCTGTAAGTTAATTAAAGTAAAATGATGAAAAAAGTATTTGTCTTTGAAAAAATGGTGTTAAACATTGTGAAATCCAGGCAGTGATGAACAGTAGGGGACAGCCCTTATGTTTTCCACATGGATCTCAAGGTAACAGATAAAATGATTCTCCTGCCAGCATCGCATCCTGATGCTGGCATTAACAAAGCCAGTGCACAGTGTAGAAACACAAGCCATACATGTAGAAGAAACATGACTCACTCTCCTAGTTTCTCCCTCAGCTCATAAACAGCGTTGATGTCGTCTGCTTTCTTATGCACATCTCTCATCAGTGGCATCTTCACCCTACCTGAATGAATAACACAAGCACACATACACTTACACTAAAATAACATTTATACTGCATCTGACCACACATGCCTTTTATATTTGCTCGAACTAAACATGCACTCAGCTTCCCCCAGCACATTTGCATCCTTGCACAGAAACTGTTCCCTTATTAATTCCATATTAGAATCCAAGTGACTTATGATGGTCCTTTCAAACGTTTCAACAAGCTAATCTCATATTCCTGCCAAATTCACTGACAAAAGACAGCAGACGGAGAGGTTAGTTTTCTCCTGCCAAATTGTTTGCCGTTGGATCCATAGCTTGCTGTAAGCAATAATCTAGCTATTTATATATAGTATTATAGCAGTTTTTATTATAAGAGTATTTATTTACAATGTGTGACAAAGCAATAACTGAAAAGGAATGGCAACATGCTATTTCCCCCTATCTTCTATAGGTCAACATCCACAAAGAAAGCCTATTCTACTGATAGGAAACTGTCGACTAGACAGGCTGAAATGATTAATCATGTTACCTTTATAATCTCCAGACTGATCTGCTCAGTTAGTCACAGTCGCCTGATGAAACCTGGTGAAACAGAGCTCTGCTTATTATGAAAGGCCAGAAAAAAAGAGGTACAAAAGAGGCAATTACCTGCTGTAAGCTGCCACCAAAATGCGTTAGGTACCGTGTGGAATCAGGTAGTTAAAATTTTGCCTTGTGTGTCCACCTCTCTCAACTTCCACCCTGCTCTGAGCTGTGTAATTGAAAATCACATTCACTTTACACAGGCGACCTTGGCCACCCACACACTTTAGAGAGGAGAGCTGACTTAGAGAACGAGTGAAGAGTATGTGTCTGTGGTGTGGGAGAGAGAAAGAGGGAGGGAAAAGGCTCAAGCGAGAGAGATTCTTGGCCTTCTTTTAATTTATTAAAAGGTATTAAAGGTATTAAAAATGTTATTTGGAAGGATGTGGTAGGTGTGGGATGAAGATTTTTCATCATTACACATATTCATAGTAGAAATATAGAAATATAGCATTTAATGCATAATTACTGTTTATTTGCTAAATAATAGAACATAAAAACTTGAAATGTTATGAAAAAAGGTTATGACATGGTGTGTATGTATATATAGAGTATATATTATATACATACTCGAATATGTAACGGAGGTGTTCAAACTTTTGCATTGTCGGAACAAAACATTTTATGTCCAAAATGATCACTTTACAAGAGAAGGAAAAAACATACTTTACTTTTAATGTAAGTGAATGGAACCAGACATTTATTCTAAGTCATTTTGGGTTGCTTCTTTTGGTCCATTCATCACGAAATGTACATATAATGTAAAGAGCAACAGGCATTTTCAAATTATATCAAAAACTGAAAAATAGAGATACAAGGTTTTGTTCCGACCACAGTGATATGTACCTATTTTGCCTCTACAGCTAAATGTAATACTAAGTTTTCCAGTATATTGTGTTCTTATCTTTTTATTACATTCTTGACTTTAGCTTTTTAAAGAAATCTCTTCAGGCATATTTTTCTACATCTCCAAAGTTCAGCAATCCTAAAAACATTCAGTGACATAGAGGCCTGGACTCTTGGGTGATCAGTCCTTTGTTCTAAACACCATGGTAAAGGTTCTTCTTTTTCACTATTGTCTTTTCTCAGTAAGGGCTGAGGAAGCTACACATCCTTTCAGACCCATAGCTTTTCCACTCTCACAGGGGAAGTGGTTGGTGTAGTGTAGTGGTTAACACCTCTGCCTGCTATGCTGTAGACTAGGGTTCAATCCCCCACCTGGGTAAGCTCCCTACACTAACATCACCTTCGTCTACCTGTATATAAATGGTCAAATTGTAAGTCGCTCTGGATAAGAGAATCAGCCAAATGCTGTAAATGTAAATGGAAGGATGGACAGAAATAAGCACCTGTGGATTTTTCAGACCTGAAGCAGCTTGATTCTCCCCTCTCACTCAGTATTTAAACAGGACTTTAAATACTCTTTATCTGACAGTGCTAAAGAAGTAAGAGTGATATTTTTGGCCTTTTAATTTATTCGTCTTGCCTGCCCTGAAGAAAAGATTAAAATAACCTTTAATTTAGAAGGGAAACTAATCATATGATGGGCATTCTGTAACTATTTTTCATTCTAAATCGCTGGGCTAAGTTAGTGATTGTCATATCTCATGCGTGAATTAACAGAGCCTCTGTCTGTGTTTACATTGCTGCGTGTGTTTTCTGTACAGTGGAAGAAGTCTAGGCCTCCTCGCTCACTCCTTGTATGGGCACAGGGGTAACCCACCATCTAACACTGTCCTCCTCTCTTGGAGAACACTTTGCACCCAAATGCATAAACTGTTCACACCCGGTCTCAGAAAGAAAAGAACATTCTCACAAAACAGCTCCTTAGCTAAGGCCTTATCAAGATCTGCCAAGTATGTCTGTGAGAGGGCATCTAACTCACTAATGTCACAGTCTACACTGAATATTTGTTTATTTTCTCTGAATTTTACCCACATAGATGCTGCTGTCCACCAAATTTAAAGTGGACCTTTTCTTTTTTCAAAATGTCAGCATGAATACATCTTTAAGAAGTAAACAAAGTCATTTGATGCGACATGCTCTGTTTTAGAGAAACTGAATCAGAATGGTTCACAGTACTAAGGCTATTATATGAAATGGTCGATGCCCGAGACATTAGTTGATAGCAATTTTCACATATTTTTAAATTAATTATTTTTATTTACAATGATTTCACCATAATAAACATAACATATAGAAACACACATTTAGAGGTTCACTATTTATTTTGGATACTAAACAAAATCTATATTTGTGGTATGATACTGTATCTCGTTTTCTGTCCGCACCACTGTAAAAAATTCAGAATCAGCTTCTTTAGTTAACTTTTACATTAAACCATTCTAACTGACTTTGGCTACATTTCAGTAATTACATTTTACAGGATATAATGATCCCTTCCTTGATCGGGGCCTTGTCGTGGCGGAAGGGCTTGTGTGGTCTAGGGATCTTCAGAGCTAAGTCGTCGGGAGCAATATGCTCCTGGTAGGGTCTCCCAGGTCAAACAGGTCCGGAGTGAAGACCCAGACTAACATGATCCAAAGTTTCTCCATGCATATCGTGCACAAAAAATGTGGTGCAGTGCCATATTGGCAGTGGGAGATTGCGGGGAGGCCCTAGGTGGCCTAGGCCCCTGCAGCAGAAACTAGCTCTTGGTACATGGAATGTAACCTCACTGGGGGGGAAGGAGCCAGAACTTGTGCAGGAGGTTGAGAGGTACCAATTAGATATAGTTGGGCTCAACTCCACCCACAGTGTCGGTTCTGGCACCAAACTCCTGGATGGGGGTTGGTCTCTCTCCTACTCAGGGGTTGCACAGGGTGAGAGGCGCCGGGCGGGTGTGGGGATACTCACAAGTCCCCAGCTGGTGACCATGCAGTAGGAGTTTGTCCCGGTGGACGAGAGGGTCGCCTCAATGCGAATTAAAATCGCAAAGAGGAAAACTTTGACTGTTGTCTGTGCCTATGCACCAAACAACACGTCAGAGTATTCAGCCTTCTTGGAGCGAGTGGGCGGGGTTCTGGAAAGGGTCCCGTCTACAGACTCCATAGTCCTACTGGGAGACTTCAATGCTCACTTTGGCAATGACTGGGAGACCTGGAGAGGCGTGATTGGGAAGAACGGCCTGCCCGATATAAACCCGAATGGTGAAATGTTATTGGACTTCTGCGCCAGGCATGGATTGTCCATAACGAACACCAAGTTCGAACAGGATGTTCATAAGTGTACATGGTACCAGAGCTCCTTGGGTCAAAGGTCAATGATCGACTTTGTTGTTGTTTCATCTGACTTGGGACCATATGTTCTGGACACTAGGGTGAAGAGAGGTGCTGAGCTGTCAACTGATCACCATCTGGTGGTGAGTTGGATCAGATGGCAGGGAAGACTGATGGTCAGATCCGGTAGGCCCAAGCGAATAGTGAGGGTGTGCTGGGAACGACTTTCAGAGGCCCCTGTTCTGAATGATTTCAACTCCCATCTCCGGGAGAGCTTTTCTCACGTCCCGGGGGAGGTAGGGGACATGGAGTCTGAATGGACCCTGTTCAAATCCTCCATTGTGGAAGCTGCCAGGCGTAGCTGTGGCCAAAAGCTTGTGGGTGCCTGTTGGGGCAGTAACCCAAGAACCTCCTGGTGGACACCAGTGGTGAGGGAGGCCGTCAAGATGAAGAAAGAGGCCTTTAGGGACTGGTTGGCCCGAAGGACTCCCGATTCAGCAGATAGGTACCGACAGGCAAAAAAGGTGTCAGCTGCAATGGTGGCAGAAGCAAAATCCAGGACATGGGAGGAGTTTGGCGAGGCCTTGGAAAAAGACTTTCATTCAGCCTCAAAGAGGTTCTGGACAACTGTCCAGCGACTCAGGAGGGGTCGGGATGGCTGCGTCCAAGCTGTATTCGGCAAGGGTGGAGAAACTCTGACTTCGAATGAGGATATTGTCGGTCGGTGGAAGGAGCACTTTGAGGAACTTCTTAATCTGGGAGACGTGCCTCCCTCACGGGAGTCAGGGCCATAGGCTTCTTGGGTGTCAAGTTCCATTTCTCTGGTGGAGGTCACTAAGGTAGTTGGTAAGCTCCTCAGTGGCAAGGCACCTTGGGTGGATGAGATTCATCCAGAAATGCTTAAGGCTCTGGATATTGTGGGGCTGTCATGGCTAACACGCCTCTGCAATATTGCATGGACCTCGGGAACAGTACCCTAGGATTGGCAGACTGGGGTGGTAGTCCCTATTTTTAAAAAGGCGGACCGGAGGGTGTGTGCCAATTGTCGGGGTATCACACTGCTCAGCCTCCCTGGGAAAGTCTATGCAAAGGTGCTGGAAAGAAGACTCCAACCGATAGTTGGACCTCAGATTGAGGAGGAACAATGTGGATTCCGTCCCGGCCGTGGAACAATGGATCAGTTTTTCACCCTCTCACAGACTGTTGAGGGGGCATGGGAGTTTGCCAACCCAATCTACATGTGTTTTGTGTACTTGGAGAAGGCTTATGACCATGTTCCTCGAGATATTTTGTGGGAGGTCCTCCACAGTGAGAGCTGTGTCCGTATACTCGGCATTAAGTCAGACTCTTCCAGTGTTAGCGTTGGACTCCACCAGGGTTGTGCTCTGTCTCCACTCTTGTTCGTGATATTCATGGACAGAGTGTCAGGGTGTAGCTGGGGTCAGGAGGGCATTATGTGTGGAGGCCGGAATTACATGGATGCCTCCAGCACTCGCTGGAGCGGTTGGCAGCTGAGTGTGAAACAGTTGGTATGCGGATCAGCACCTGCAAGTCTGAGTCCATGGTCTTGGCCCGGAAAAGGATGGCATGCCCACTCCAGGTAAGGGGAAAGGACCTGCCCCAGGTGGAGGAGTTTAAGTATCTTGAGGTCTTGCTCACGAGTGACGGGAAGAGGGAAATTGAATCCAATCATGAGATTGGCCGTAGGCTGGGACAGGCGGCAGTAGTAATGCGGTCACTGTACCGAACTGTAGTGGTGAAAAGTGAGTTGAGCCAAAAGGCGAAGCTCTCTGTTTACCGGTCGATCTACATCCCAACCCTCACCTATGGTCATAAGCTGTGGGTAATGACTGAAAGAACGAGATCGCAAATACAAGCGGCGGAAATGAGCTTTCTTCGTCGGGTGGCGGGCTACACGCTAGGCGATAGAGTGAGGAGCTCGGTCATCCGGAAGGAGCTCAGAGTAGAGCCGCTACTCCTCCGCATTGAGAGGAGCCAGCTGAGGTGGTTCAGGCATCTGATCCGGATGCCCCCTGGACACCTCCCGGTGGGGGTGTTTCAGGCACGGCCTACAAGACCACGGGGTCGTCCTAGGACCCGCTGGAGGGATTATGTCTCCAAGTTGGCCTGGGAGCGGCTTGGGGTCCCTGGGAATGAGCTGGAGGAAGTTGCGGGGGACAGGGTAATCTGGGATTCTCGGCTCTCCCAACTGCTACTGTCTGGAATAGCGATCAACAATGATGGATGAATTGAGGATATAATGATCAAATCAAAGCTTGACCAGAGGAGGATGGGCTCCCCTTTTGAGTCTTGGTTCCTCCCAAGGTTTCTTCCTCTTGCTCTTAGGGAGTTTTTCCTTGCCACTGTCGTCACTGGTGACGCTCATGGGGGCTCAGACCCAGATATTTCTGTAAAGCTGCTTTGTGACAACACCTGTTGTAAAAAGCGCTATATAAACAAACTTTGACTTGACTTGGCTTGACTTCAAGTCACCCACAATAATGATGCCATTTCAATATTTATGACTGAATTACTAGACAGTATTCAGTGTGGTGTGCAGTCAACTGAATGTTTATTTGAACTGATTTACATGAACTGATATTTAAAATTAATTAAAACGTGCACCTTTTTGGAGAGATCTTTTGGTGCCCCTAGAGCAATCATCGCCCACATGGCAGATCCAGCCATGGCTACTAATGATGGTGTACTATTTTGACATAGTGTTTAGAATGTGGTATGTGGTTTTGGACTTTGTGATATAGTATCCTTGTGTGAAGTCCTGACTAAAGCTATATCAAGAGCATATGTGACCTAAGTTACAGTGCTTTTTCAAATATGCAGCGCAGTTATTCTTACATGTATAGCAAATCTTAATGCAAAGTAAAGTCCATAGTATGTAGTATTAACAGGTTTAAAATCATAATGTTACATCACACAGAGGTATATATTTTTTATACTATTATATATATATATATATATATATATATATTGGCATTTTAGATGACATGGACCTGGACTTTACCTTGCAATAAGATTTTCCTCTAAATCTATAGTGTTTACAAATATGCATAAATTATACACATTATCAGGCATAAATTCAATTTTGACGGTTCACATTAATGATTATTGCAACACAGTTTCTGTTAAGAGCAACCCATATTGTCTTATGCAACAGTTAAAATGGCTCTTTAAAGTCTCCTAAATTATAGTATGCTATGTAAAATGCCACCACCAGATGACAGTATTGTCAAACTCTAATCTACAGCATGAAAACTCAGCAAAAGTTGAGCAAAAGTAAATAACACATGCTTATATACACAAACAGTACTGTCCAGAAGTTTGGAAGTTGTCATATTAATAATTGGTGTTATTTTACAAATATATAATTACAGCTAAATCTTGTTAAACAATAAATAATATACTGTATTAATTTTTTTCCAACAAATCCTTGATAGGTTATCTGCCTCAAGATTTGATCTCGAGGCATTATAGATGTTAATTTTATTATTATTTGTTTTACAGCTTTCTAAATTTTTATGGAATCAACTCCAGGTCTGTTCATCACTCTGGACTCATATAACATCTCTTAATTTTTACACTTTCATACAAATCAGCTGAAACCTAAACATCTGTAGGATGCTAGCAATCATCTTATACAGGTACATGCAGCATTGGTCATTTTTAATAATCTAAATGAAATCATAAATGAAAACAGCGAATCTTGTGAATCTTGTGAAACTGTTCAAAGGTTTCAGGAACAAAGTGTCTGATAGGCCAGGTTGTTGACAAACATGCAAATGTCACTAATGTGAAGACAACTTTGGTCTTTCCCAACATGGCTCCACAAGCACACAGGCCTGTTCTGGATGTTCCAGCCAAGTGATGACTCTTACTACAACTATATAAGTCTCATTGTCATCATTGTGATTTAGGCTCAACAAAAAAGCCTGCAGTGGCATTCAAAACAGCACTGGAGAAGACCCTGTTCTTTCCATCATGCTAATCACTCTTATTAGCTAACATGTTTTCACTACAGGTCAGTTCTGATTTCAGGACATTTTTATCACTCTAAATTCTGGTAGCAAACATCTTGATACCTGATCATTTCAACATGTGCCTCCAGAGCAGAATCAGCTCTGCACATCATGACCCACTCATCTCTCACATACTTACTATCTTCCCTTTAACACTCTTAAGTAACACATATGTGTAGTTAGTCAGATGCACATGAGCTTCCAGAAAGTGAAGGACCATACAGCCGCCAGTGTTTTCAAATAGTGTAAAAAAATACACCAACAGTGACCAACGTGGACAGCATTTTCAAAGACACAGACTGATTTGGCTTTGGATGCTAGGAAATGCTATAAGCAGTAGTATCCATCAATAATAGTATAACCAATGTATTTTATAAAATTCTACAGCCAATGCTAAACCCAGGTCTGTTAGAACACACTATAACCAATATATGTCAGTAAATGCCACAAATAATGCTAAACCAGTGTAGAAAATGCCAACAAATGCTAAACCAATGTGTGCTAGAATGCTAAAACCTATGCTAATGCTAAACCATTGTAGAGTAGAAAATACCTCAACTAACACAACGCTTAGTAGAAATGCTATCAGTGTTATTTTTTATTTCATAAAACAGAGAGTAACCAGTTCTAAACCAATATACAGGTTATCAGTTCAATGAAAGCAGTAAGGACTGGAACTGAAAACCATTTTATGAAGCTTATTATTTAATAAAGTACTTACACTATATACAACCAATGCTATCTTCTTAGCTAACATGATAAAGATGGTATGAATACCTAACTGTACTATTCGCAGTTCCAAAAGGGCTAAAACAACATCAAATACTACCCTGTTTTAAAAAAAATAGTAGAAGACATTGTAACAGTAGAAGAACCCTTTTTTGGTGCTTCTAAGGTTCTATATAAAACCATCTACAGCATATTCTCCATCAATCTGAACAACCATTTCACCAAGCAAAACACCTTTTATTCATTCTTACGACCCAATCTAGGGTCAGGCCGTAACAGAAAATGAGAGTGGGCTCTCTCCAGACCTGCTGCCAGACCAAACACCAGACACCACTTAAACCAGAAAATGGGAGGTTTATGTTCTTCAAAAGCTGGTCTGGTCTGGACAGGTGTTCTTCCAAGTGAAGTCACAGGGGAGAGTGCCCTAAACATCTCCGAGATGGTGGCTCTCCCAAGAGTCATCAGTGCGCCCTCGTGTGGACAATCACAAACCTGCACATCATAGGAAAACACAAGGTAAAACACAGAGGCCACAGAAAGACACAGAAAATTACTTAAGACTGGGAGTCGTAACATCATGCAAAGGGTTCTTAGAGTGTTCTTGGTTCTAAAAAGAACCACTGAAGAATCTTTTTAAGAGTTTACTATGTTGATAGGCATATGATTTACATTTTAGCCAACATTAAAGTGGACCAAGAATGCAGTTTCACACTAAGCACATAATTAGTGAGTTTAATGTTAGTGAAGTCATTTCTCTGATTTCTATTCACCTCCCTCTGAGCTAAAGCCAGAGTGCTGTAAAACATTTAAGGAGGGTCTACACTGGTTTGAACAGCACCACAGACATCCATGCTAGGCCTTATCTCTGACATCATAAACTGGTGACCTAAATTAGTCTTGAAAATGAACAACACCTGTTTAACCTTTCATCACCGCACTTCCAACTGCTGCCATGGAGCAGTGTCCAGCTGCTGGAGTCAGACAACAGCACACTGACCACCATTGCCTACTTTTGAAATAGAAAGCTAATGATTCTGTTTATGTTGACAACATTAGTGCCATCCAGACATAACAGTTGTTGAAGTGGTTTAGTTTGATAAAAAGATGCTATGATTCATTCGGTCATTGAAAATTGATTGTTTTCTTGCTGTGATGCAACGTCATCTTTGCTCCCCAGCAATGAAACTCACACGTTGTCTGTTCTGGCGCAGGCCAACAGCTTGACCATCATGTGACTTGAGATATATGGCAGCTGTTTTGATAGTGAGTCTGACAGGGATGGCATGAGTCAGAGTTAGCACAAAGGTACACGATGCTCCCAGGCCAAAATAGCCATAATGTAAGCGATATGTCTTACAGGTTTCTATTTTTTTGTAATTCTATAGCAATTTTCACATATTTTTAAATTAATTATATTTATTTTTTTATTTACAATGATTTCACCATAATAAACATAACATATCGAAACTCACATTTAGAGGTTCACTATTTATTTTGGATACTAAACAAAATCTATATTTGTGGTATGATACTGTATCTCGTTTTCTGTCCGCACCAATGTAAAAAATTCTGAATCAGCTTCTTTAGTTAACTTTTACATTAAACCATTCTAACTGACTTTGGCTACATTTCAGTAATTACATTTTACAGGATATAATGATCCCTTCCTGGATCGGGGCCTTGTCGTGGCGGAAGGGCTTGTGTGGTCTAAGGATCTTCAGAGCTAAGTCGTCGGGAGCAATATGCTCCTGGTAGGGTCTCCCAGGGCAAACAGGTCTGGAGTGAAGACCCAGACTAACACCATCCAAAGTTTCTCCATGCATATCGTGCACAAAAAATTGTGTACCCTGCCCAGGAATTGGCATATTGTTGTTTAACACTAAAAGACTGGTTTCGGGTGTGAAGAAAAGGCTACAGACCTGAGCAGTTTGACATGAGCATGTGGGCTCGGGTGACTGACAATTCAACTGAAGCATGCCATCTGCCCCTGAGAATGGGGATTGAGTTCTGTGTACGCTATCCTTGTGAGGACTAGCGTGGGACGAGTGTTTGGCTAAAGCACATGCTGTGCCGGCCACCCTCCTGATTGACTCTTTAAGTCACCCAGGACAGGATGTCCATTACCAGCTATTCCAAATGTATTATTGCCATCCTATTTGGATTGTGTACTGACATATTACTAGCTTCCTGTAATATCATACAATATACTGATTTTCTTTCCTTTTTAGCAGACTTGGGAAGGTAGATGTATTTGGGAGGAATGGTAAGATGTAGTAAACTGTATTTAGAAACAGACACATTTATCAACAGAATCATTTATCCAAGAATCACAAACAGAAACATTTAATCACTTGATAGCTATTATAAGCATATATAAACACAGAAGATGTATGGTTCGCGACTATATGTCGCGAAAGGGGGAATGATGTAAATTAAAGATTCTCAAAATTAAAATGCCATGTATTATACAGGATAGATCATAAATAAGGCCTAAGCACATTGGAGCAAGTGCCCTAAAACAAGCTTCCTCAGTAGGGTGTAAGAGAGAAGACAGATACTTTATAGGGAGAGAGTGAACTTGTGAACCTTTCAAGGCCAAAAGCCGAGATGGAAAAGTACCAGCATGCGCCTGGCACAATGTTTTTTAAAAAGGATTCAGACTAGACTTGGAGATAATGGTTCACACAAGACCCTATTTGATAGACATATGAAGGTCAATTTGGATATAATGGTTGTTTTGTGAAGTCAGGAGATGACAAAAAAGAGGTGGGGCGATGTCACCCCACCTTCACCGAGGGTATAAAATGTGTACAAACTCTGTATATTTGGGAGTGTCATCCAACGGCCTTTGGAAAACATTGTCCATGCTCAAGAAATAAAGGACCTGCACTTCTGAATTCTGAAGAGTCTTCTCGTATTTCTTAGTTCGTTCGATTCTTTTTATTTTCTTTCAACAAACAAATTGAATTCGTTTTATTTTACAAGCCATAGATAGAACTTAGGCTTGGTGGTCAAACAAGTGTCAAGGAACGACAGGTGGAGAAACTGACTTCGAATGAGGATATTGTTGGTCGGTGGAAGGAGCACTTTGAGGAACTTCTTAAGACAAAAAACCGTGTACCCTGCCCGGGAAAGGGTCACCGGGACCTACCCCTGGAGCCAGGCCTGGGGGTAGTGTTCCACGGCAAGCGCCAGGTGGCCGGGCAGCCCAAAGAGGCAACGTGAGGAGGCCATGTGGGGCCACCACCCGCAAGGTCCAGCATGGGGGAGCGGTGCAGTGCCATATTGGCAGTGGGAGATTGCGGGGAGGCCCTAGGTGGCCTATCCAGAGCGACTTACAAGAAGTGCTTTGTCAATCTAGAGAAAGTATCTTTGCTAGTTACCAATAGCTTAGAGAAAAAGACAGTCCTGAGCTCAGATACTGCTAGAAACACAGTCACTGCAGACACCAAGAGAAAAAGAACCAGAGTTGAACGCAGAACTCTGTGCCATTCAATGCTATACAATAACAATAGGATACAATACAATAAACTACAATACAGAGTGCAGTACAATAAAAAAGTGCAGCTTATAGTTCAATGCTCATTTAAGTGCTGTGTAAAGAGATGAGTCTTCAGTCTGCGTTTGAAGACAGCAAGAGACTCTGCTGTTCTGAGTTCATTCCACCACCTGGGTGCCAGTACAGAGAACATTCTCGACGCTTGTCTTCCGTGTGCCTTGAAGGATGGCGGGTCAAGCCGAGCTGTACTCGAAGCTCAAAGGGCTCGTTGTACAGTTCGAGATTTCACCATTGCCATCAAGTAGGTAGGGGCTGGTCCATTTTTGGCTTTATAGGCAAGAATTAGGTTTATAAATCTGATGCGCGCAGCTACAGGAAGCCAGTGAAGGGAGCGCAGCAATGGGGTGACGTGGCTGAACTTGGGCAGATTGAAGACGATTGAAGTCGTGCTGCCGTAAGGCTGCCGCAATGACCCGGAACTTGTGCAGGAGGTTGAGAGGTACCAATTAGATATAGTTGGGCTCACCTCCACCCACAGTGCCGGGGTGGCTGTGTCCAAGCTGTATTCGGCAAGGGTGGAGAAACTCTGACTTCGAATGAGGATATTGTCAGTCAGTGGAAGGAGCACTTTGAGGAACTTCTTAATCCGGGAGACGTGCCTCCCTCACGGGAGTCAGGGCCAGAGGCTTCTGGGGTGTCAAGTTCCATTTCCCTGGTGGAGGTCACTGAGGTAGTTTGTAAGCTCCTCAGTGGCAAGGCACCAGGGGTGGATGAGATTTGTCCAGAAATGCTTAAGGCTCTGGATATTGTGGGGCTGTCATGGCTAACACGCCTCTGCAATATTGCATGGACCTCGGGAACAGTACCCTTGGACTGGCAGACTGGGGTGGTAGTCCCTATTTTTAAAAAGGGGGACCGGAAGGTGTGTGCCAATTATCAGGGTATCACACTGCTCAGCCTCCCTGGGAAAGTCTATGCAAAGGTGCTGGAAAGGAGACTCCAACCGATAGTTGAACCTCAGATTGAGGAGGAACAATGTGGAGTCAGGGCGTAGCCGGGGTCAGGAGGGCATTATGTGTGGAGGCCGGAGGGTGGCGTCTCTGCTATTTGCAGATGATGTTGTTCTTTTGGCGGAATCACATGGACGGTTGGCAGCTGAGTGTGAAGCGGTTGGTATGCGGATCAGCACCTGCAAGTCTGAGTCCATGGTCTTGGCCCGGAAAAGGATGGCATTCCCACTCCAGGTAAGGGGAAAGGACCTGCCCCAGGTGGAGGAGTTTAAGTATCTTGGGGTCTTGTTCATGAGTGACGGGAAGAGGGATCGTGAGATTGGCCGCAGGCTGGGACAGGCGGCAGTAGTAATGCGGTCACTGTACCGGTGAAGAGTGGTGAAGTGGTGAAGAGGGAGTTGAGCCAAAAGGCGAAGCTCTCTGTTTACCGGTCGATCTACATCCCAACCCTCACCTATGGTCATAAGCTGTGGGTAATGACTGAAAGAACGAGATTGCGAATACAAGCGGCGGAAATGAGCCTCTTCGTCGGTTGGCGGGCTACACGCTAGGCGATAGAGTGAGGAGCTCGGTCATCTGGAAGGAGCTCAGAGTAGAGCCGCTACTCCTCCGCATTGAGAGGAGCCAGCTGAGGTGGTTCGGGCATCTGATCCGGATGACCCCTGGACGCCTCCCGGTGGGGGTGTTCCAGGCACGGCCTACCAGGACAAGACCACGGGGTCGTCCTAGGACCTGCTAGAGGGATTATGTCTCCAAGTTGGCCTGGGAGCCGCTTGGGGTCCCCGGGAATGAGCTGGAGCTGAAGGAAGTTGCAGGGGACAGGGTCATCTGGGATTCTCGGCTCTCCCAACTGCTACTGTCTGGAATAGCGATCAACAATGATGGATGAATTGAGGATATAATGATCAAATCAAAGCTTGACCAGAGGAGGATGGGCTCCCCTTTTGAGTCTTGGTTCCTCTCAAGGTTTCTTCCTCTTGCTCTTAGGGAGTTTTTCCTTGCCACTGTCGTCACTGGCGACGCTCATGGGGGCTCAGACCCAGATATTTCTGTAAAGCTGCTTTGTGACAACACCTGTTGTAAAAAGCGCTATATAAACAAACTTTGACTTGACTTGGCTTGACTTCAAGTCACCCACAATAATGATGCCATTTCAATATTTATGACTGAATTACTAGACAGTATTCAGTGTGGTGTGCAGTCAACTGAATGTTTATTTGAACTGATTTACATGAACTGATATTTAAAATTAATTAAAACGTGCACCTTTTTGGAGAGATCTTTTGGTGCCCCTAGAGCAATCATCGCCCACATGGCAGATCCAGCCATGGCTACTAATGATGGTGTACTATTTTGACATAGTGTTTAGAATGTGGTATGTGGTTTTGGACTTTGTGATATAGTATCCTTGTGTGAAGTCCTGACTAAAGCTATATCAAGAGCATATGTGACCTAAGTTACAGTGCTTTTTCAAATATGCAGCGCAGTTATTCTTACATGTATAGCAAATCTTAATGCAAAGTAAAGTCCATAGTACGTAGTATTAACAGGTTTAAAATCATTGTATATATATATATACCCATATGATATGTGTGTGTGTGTGTGTGTGTGTGTGTGTGTGTGTGTGTGTGTGTGTGTGTGTGTATACGCATGTTAAATTATCATTTTTATACTAGGTCTTGGCATTTTAGATGACATGGACCTGGACTTTACCTTGCAATAAGATTTTCCTCTAAATCTATAGTGTTTACAAATATGCATAAATTATACACATTATCAGGCATAAATTCAATTCTGACAGTTCACATTAATGATTATAGCAACACAGTTTCTGTGAAGAGCAACCCATATTGTCTTATGCAACACTAAAAAATTGCTCTTTAAAAGGGGGGCTCACGTGACCCTGGCGAGGATGGTTGCATAGTGTAGGGACTCCTCTCAATTTCGCACAAAAACTACCCCAAACATTTACAAAGTTGACCCACTACTCGGCTTTGATTATGTCAAATCCTTTGTCAGTCAGGGAATGCGACGTTTTCACTAAAGCACGCAAGACAAGCTCGCGACTTGCGAAAACGACGCCGTCGGCTGAGGATACCGAGGCTAACGGCATGGCGAGTGTAGCTGAGGTGCTAACCGTTCTGAGTTTGGGTCCAAGCTCGACGGAATAGACAACCGCCTGGGCGACTTGCCGAACTCTGTCACGGTGATAGAAAACAAGCTAGCTGACATCAAAGGAGACGTCACGGCCAACAGAAAATGCATGGAGGAAGCCGAAGCCCGTATACTAGCGGCCGAAGAAACGCCGAGTCAGCGTTGGCTTCAGCTACAAAGCGGCTCGTGTACCTGGAGGCAAAGACGGACGACTTGGAGAACCGCGCGAGGAGGAAGAACATTCGGGTGCTCGGTCTTAAGGAGGGAGCTGAAGGTAGTCGCAGCCTCTTACATTTTGTGCACGACATGCTTCCCAAATGGTTGGACCTGGGGTCCGACAGATCCTTCATACTGGAAAGAGTGCACCGTACCCTGGCACCTGCTAGACCTCACCGCAACCGAGCGGTTCTTATCCGTTTCCTCAAATTTCAAGACAAAGAATTCGTCCTACGTACCACAAGGCAACGAGACATCACATATGATGGAACCAAACTCTCATTTGCCCAGTATCTCTCTGCAGAAACCATCAGACGGAGGCGCGAGTTCGACGGCGTCAAGAAGTTCTTCATTGATATGGGGACTTTCCGCGGGTTCCATCATCACCCGTGTAAGTTGAGGGTGCTACACCGCGGGAAGATCCAGCTGTTCGCATCACCGCAAGAAGCCGAAGATTTCTACCATAATACCAGTGCCAGGTAGACTGAGTGGTCTTTAGGGAGAAGGGGTGAGAGTTCACACTGATAAACATAAGTATAAGCGTATTATCCCAAACTAAGCTTGACTGAATTATGATGTAACTATGTTACAGTGATCAGTGGGACCGGACATTGCAGGCTGAAGCTACAGAAGGTTCTTGTGAGGTTTAGTGTTCAGTTTTTTGGATAGGATAATGTCGTTTTGTTTCTAAGCGTAGCAAGTTTGCTTGGCCTGCATTTCTCCTTTAGCAATGGTTGTATGTGTCTGCTTTCCTGCAGAACTGTTAGCTCTGGGAAATAGGCACTCTTTCTTTAAAATAATTAGATAATAATTCAGGTACATTGTGCAGTGTTGGGGGGGCGTTTGCTGTGTGCCAGTCTAGTTGAGGCTCTATTTGTTAACAGAGGGCTGTCTTGTCACCTGGGGACAAGGCTTTTGCTTTGGGGAGTGGGGTGGGATTTTTTTTTTTTCCCCCAAATGGTCAACCATTATCAACATGACATACAAATTTCATTATGGCTCACATCCTTAATGTGATGACATTTAATGTCAGAGGTCTAGGTCACCCAATTAAGCGTAAAAGAGTGCTTACGTTTCTGAAAAGGGAGAAGGCAGAGATTGCCTTCCTACAGGAGACGCATCTGTCCAGCGAAGAGCACAAAAAGCTTAAGAGAGATTGGGTGGGACAAGTTTATTTTTCAGGCTTCACAAGTAACAAAAGGGGAACAGCAATACTCATTCATAAAAAGCTTCCTTTTATTTTTAAAGAACAAATCACTGACTGTGAGGGTAGGTATGTATTGGTTCGTGGGCTCCTATATGGTCAAGAATTTTCATTGCTCAATATCTATGCACCAAATGAGGACTGCCCTAAATTTATGACAGATAAGATCACATTGTTCAGTCAGTACACCTCAGACTTCGGAATAATTGCTGGGGATTTTAATTGTTGCATGGATAGTAATCTAGATAAGTCTTCAATGTTAACATCTAACCCTAATGCATCAAGGACCTTAAGTGTGGCCTCTAGAGAAGCAGGCCTTGTTGATGTATGGAGAGAATTCAATTCCACGTCAAAAGACTATACTTTTTACTCAGCCAGGCACAAAACATATTCCAGATTGGACTTTTTTCTTCTACGTAAAAATTATCTTTCTTCAGTCATCTCTTGTAGTATAGGATCTATCCTTATATCGGATCATTCACCGGTTTACCTCCAACTCTCTCTTGCTCAGCAGACATACCAAACTAAGTATTGGAAGTTTAACTCTTCACTTCTTACAAACACAGAAGCCTGCGATAATATTAGACTTTGGCTGGAACAGTATAGACAGGATAATGCAACCTCCCCTGTCACCCCTGCTGTAATCTGGGACGCAGCTAAGGCTGTGATTAGAGGACAGCTGATTTCATATACTTCTGCTAAGAAAAAGCTAGCAATTAAAAAATCAGAGCAACTTAAAAAGGAGCTTCTTAATTTGGAACAATCGCATAAACAGTCACCTACAGATGAAAATTTCAGGAAACTAAAGTCTGTTAGTAGTAGCCTTAATTCTATTCAAACTGAACATGTTAAAAAACTTATATTTTTCACTAAACAACATTACTATGAATATGGTAATAAACCTAGTAGGCTCCTAGCATATCAGCTTAAAAAAGAACGTTCCGATCGCACTATAAAATGTATACGCAACAAAACAGGTCAATTAAAATATGATATACAATCACTACAGTCCTCATTTCTTGACTTCTACACACAGTTATACACATCAGAAAATCCCCCAGAACCAGATATCTGTGCATTTTTAGAAAATATACATCTACCCTCAATTTCTGAAGATGACAAGGAACGTTTGACC
Organism: Pygocentrus nattereri; assembly: GCF_015220715.1. Classification (NCBI taxonomy): domain Eukaryota; kingdom Metazoa; phylum Chordata; class Actinopteri; order Characiformes; family Serrasalmidae; genus Pygocentrus; species Pygocentrus nattereri. The sequence goes on along the minus strand of NC_051238.1, from coordinate 8,713,168 downwards.
TCTCCATTTACTGCAGAGGAGGTGTTGCAGGCAATCATGTCACTGTCCTCTGGAAAAGCTCCAGGAATGGACGGCTATCCTGTAGAATTCTATAAGGCCTTTTGGCCTCAAATTGAACGCCTTTTTATGCCCATGCTTGCAGACTTTTTTGAAAACGGAACTCTTCTGGAGTCGATGAGGACAGCGGTGATATCGTTAATACACAAAAAAAGATAAGGATGATACAGACTGTGCCTCTTATCGACCAATTTCATTACTCCCAGTTGACTTCAAGATTATATCTAAACTATTTGCCCATAGATTAGAAGCTTTACTCCCCCAGCTTATTGATCCAGATCAGACTGGTTTTGTGAAGGCCCGGTATGCTTCAGACAATATTAGGAGATTATTAAATATAATTGACTACTCGGCCCTACATGCACAACCAGTGTTATTAATATCACTTGATGCTGAAAAAGCGTTCGATAGGGTTGAGTGGCCATACTTATTCTCCGTCCTAAAGAAATTAAATTTTGGTGATAGATTTGTTGGGTGGATTAAATCTATGTATAGTAAACCCCAATCCCAAATATGTGTAAATGGCTCCCTTTCCGAAAAGTTTGACTTGTCTAGGGGCTGCCGTCAAGGCTGCCCACTATCCCCATATTTATTTAACTTGGCTGTCGAACCATTTGCAGCAGCCATACGGACGAGTGGACAAATTTCAGGAATTACTATTGGAAAGATGGACAACAGGATATCATTGTATGCAGATGATATTATGTTGTTCTTGACCAGCCCAGAGCAATCAATTCCAGCAGTATTGGATCTTATAAATACATTTGGAAAGATATCAGGTTATAAAGTTAATTTAACAAAATCCAATGCATGTTTATTAAGCTCCCCAGTATCTAGTGAACTCAAGAGTACATCACCCTTTGCTTGGGCACAGGAAGGATTTAAGTATCTGTGTGTGAATGTGTCCCCTAAGCTTAAAGGCTTATCTCATATAAACTATACCCCATTACTTCAAAGAATCAAGGAGGAATTTGAACACTGGCATCTGCTTCCCATCTCATTCCTTGGACGAATCAATGTGATAAAAATGAATGTCCTACCTCGACTTTGTTATTTATTTCAGTCATTGCCTTGTTACTTAAGGATAAGATTTTTTTTAGATCCATAAATATATCGATAAGCTCTTTTATCTGGAAGAAATCCCTACCTAGAATAGCTCTAAAAACTTTAACCAAATCCAAAGCAAAAGGGGGATTGGGACTCCCGGATTTACAGTTATACTATTGGGCTGCTCAGGTGAAGGGTTTGATTGGCTGGTTACAGAACTGTGGATCTGCTCGCTGGACAGATGTTGAGGGAGAACTTTGTTTTCCTACCCCTCTAGATTACCTACCATTCATTACTAATATAAATGTATTACATTCAGTGCCAAGAACATTTGTAATTTATAATATTTTTCAGGCTTGGCAAGATGTAAAGAAGTTCTGTGGTTCTTTTGGCAAAATATCTTTGTTAGCTCCAATATCCTCCAATCCGGATTTGCCGCCTTCAGTTGGTAAGTCCCTATTCATTAAGTGGAAAGAATATGGTATATACAAGTTTCAGAACTTGTTTAGTGACGGCTTCCTTAAATCTTTTTCAGATTTAAAATTGGAGTTTAAAATTCCGAAACAGGATTTTTATAAATACCTACAAATTCGGCACTTAATTACTACACTGAGGAGGAATGGGCGTCTGACTTTGGGGCTGTCCGGTTTGGAGGAGATTTTGGAAAGTTCCACGCCATTGAAAGGAAAAATTTCCCTACTCTATAGTACCTTGTTAGACAACCATAGTTCCTCTTTGACGTCACTGAAGAGTGTGTGCCAGAAAGATTTGGGATGTGTTCTCAGTGATGAACAATGGGATACTATCTGTCAGAATGTCTTTATCTCATTGTCTAGCAACAAAATAATTGAACAGAACTATAAATTCTTACATAGGATGTACCTCACCCCAGTTCGTTTAAACAAAATATACCCTAACTCATCCTCCAGATGTCATTGCTGTAAAATGTGCTTAGGGTCATTTATTCATGTTTTTTGGTTTTGTGGGGCATTAAAACATTTTTGGAAAGAGATACATGATTTAACTGTTAAGGTTTTGGAAATCCCAATACGTTTTGCACCCATATGGTACCTATTTGGTACCGATCTGGACAGGACATTGGATCCCACAACTGTCAAGAGGATTGGCTTAATATCACACATAGCAAAGAAGTGCATCTTGCTTAATTGGAATCAACAAAGGCCTCCAACACTCAGTCTGTTCAAAAAAACGATGAATGAAACATTGCAATTGGAACAACTTACTTACTGCTTGAAAGATAAAGGAGACATTTTTCAGAAAATATGGGAACCACTTATGGACCTCTGACTGTTTTATGTAGCCGCCACCGTCTGTTGTGATTGAGTAGTTACAGGATATGTATTGTGACCATTATTTATTTATTTTATATGTATGTGTATCTATTATTATTATTATTATTATTATTTTCTTTTTTTCTAAATTCTATTATATTTGATGGGATTTTTGTTATGAAAAAACATAAATATGGTAAAAAAGAATTATTTAAAAAATGGCTCTTTAAAGTCTCCTAAATTATAGTATGCTATGTAAAATGCCACCACCAGATGACAGTATTGTCAAACTCTAATCTACAGCATGAAAACTCAGCAAAAGTTGAGCAAAAGTAAATAACACATGCTTATATACACAAACAGTACTGTCCAGAAGTTTGGAAGATGTCATATTAATAATTGGTGTTATTTTACAAATATATAATTACAACTAAATCTTGTTAAACGGTAAATAATATATTAATTTTTTTCCAACAAATCCTTGATAGGTTATCTGCCTCAAGATTTGATCTCGAGGCATTATAGATGTTAATTTTATTATTATTTGTTTTACAGCTTTCTAAATTTTTATGGAATCAACTCCAGGTCTGTTCATCACTCTGGACTCATATAACATCTCTTAATTTTTACACTTTCATACAAATCAGCTGAAACCTAAACATCTGTAGGATGCTAGCAATCATCTTATACAGGTACATGCAGCATTGGTCATTTTTAATAATCTAAATGAAATCATAAATGAAAACAGCGAATCTTGTGAATCTTGTGAAACTGTTCAAAGGTTTCAGGAACAAAGTGTCTGATAGGCCAGGTTGTTGACAAACATGCAAATGTCACTAATGTGAAGACAACTTTGGTCTTTCCCAACATGGCTCCACAAGCACACAGGCCTGTTCTGGATGTTCCAGCCAAGTGATGACTCTTACTACAACTATATAAGTCTCATTGTCATCATTGTGATTTAGGCTCAACAAAAAAGCCTGCAGTGGCATTCAAAACAGCACTGGAGAAGACCCTGTTCTTTCCATCATGCTAATCACTCTTATTAGCTAACATGTTTTCACTACAGGTCAGTTCTGATTTCAGGACATTTTTATCACTCTAAATTCTGGTAGCAAACATCTTGATACCTGATCATTTCAACATGTGCCTCCAGAGCAGAATCAGCTCTGCACATCATGACCCACTCATCTCTCACATACTTACTATCTTCCCTTACACACTCTTAAGTAACACATATGTGTAGTTAGTCAGATGCACATGAGCTTCCAGAAAGTGAAGGACCATACAGCCGCCAGTGTTTTCAAATAGTGTAAAAAAATACACCAACAGTGACCAACGTGGACAGCATTTCCAAAGACACAGACTGATTTGGCTTTGGATGCTAGGAAATGCTATAAGCAGTAGTATCCATCAATAATAGTATAACCAATGTATTTTATAAAATTCTACAGCCAATGCTAAACCCAGGTCTGTTAGAACACACTATAACCAATATATGTCAGTAAATGCCACAAATAATGCTAAACCAGTGTAGAAAATGCCAACAAATGCTAAACCAATGTGTGCTAGAATGCTAAAACCTATGCTAATGCTAAACCATTGTAGAGTAGAAAATACCTCATCTAACACAACGCTTAGTAGAAATGCTATCAATGTTATTTTTTATTTCATAAAACAGAGAGTAACCAGTTCTAAACCAATATACAGGTTATCAGTTCAATGAAAGCAGTAAGGACTGGAACTGAAAACCATTTTATGAAGCTTATTATTTAATAAAGTACTTACACTATATACAACCAATGCTATCTTCTTAGCTAACATGATAAAGATGGTATGAATACCTACTAACTGTACTATTCGCAGTTCCAAAAGGGCTAAAACAACATCAAATACTACCCTGTTTTAAAAAAAAAAAATAGTAGAAGACATTGTAACAGTAGAAGAACCCTTTTTTGGTGCTTCTAAGGATCTATATAAAACCATCTACAGCACATTCTCCATCAATCTGAACAACTATTTCACCAAGCAAAACACCTTTTATTCATTCTTACGACCCAATCTAGGGTCAGGCCGTAACAGAAAATGAGAGTGGGCTCTCTCCAGACCTGCTGCCAGACCAAACACCAGACACCACTTAAACCAGAAAACGGGAGGTTTATGTTCTTCAAAAGCTGGTCTGGTCTGGACAGGTGTTCTTCCAAGTGAAGTCACAGGGGAGAGTGCCCTAAACATCTCCGAGATGGTGGCTCTCCCAAGAGTGTGGTCATCAGTGCGCCCTCGTGTGGACAATCACAAACCTGCACATCATAGGAAAACACAAGGTAAAACACAGAGGCCAGAAAATTACTTAAGACTGGGAGTCGTAACATCATGCAAAGGGTTCTTAGAGTGTTCTTGGTTCTAAAAAGAACCACTGAAGAATCTTTCAGAGTTTACTATGTTGATAGGCATATGATTTACATTTTAGCCAACATTAAAGTGGACCAAGAATGTACAGTTTCACACTAAGCACATAATTAGTGAGTTTAATGTTAGTGAAGTCATTTCTCTGATTTCTATTCACCTCCCTCTGAGCTAAAGCCAGAGTGCTGTAAAACATTTAAGGAGGGTCTACACTGGTTTGAACAGCACCACAGACATCCACGCTAGGCCTTATCTCTGACATCATAAACTGGTGACCTAAATTAGTCTTGAAAATGAACAACACCTGTTTAACCTTTCATCACCGCACTTCCAACTGCTGCCATGGAGCAGTGTCCAGCTGCTGGAGTCAGACAACAGCACACTGACCACCATTGCCTACTTTTGAAATAGAAAGCTAATGATTCTGTTTATGTTGACAACATTAGTGCCATCCAGACATAACAGTTGTTGAAGTGGTTTAGTTTGATAAAAAGATGCTATGATTCATTCGGTCATTGAAAATTGATTGTTTTCTTGCTGTGATGCAACGTCATCTTTGCTCCCCAGCAATGAAACTCACACGTTGTCTGTTCTGGCGCAGGCCAACAGCTTGACCATCATGTGACTTGAGATATATGGCAGCTGTTTTGATAGTGAGTCTGACAGGGATGGCATGAGTCAGAGTTAGCACAAAGGTACACGATGCTCCCAGGCCAAAATAGCCATAAAGTAAGATATATGTCTTAGAGGTTTCTAGTTTTTTGTAATTCTATCAACCTGTTCTTGAAGAGGGTGTGGGGAGGGGGGCAGTCTCTCTGCAGTAAGGTAGCTCTTTCCAAGAGCTATAAAAAAAAGACGCCTAACCTTTGCAAGGCAGCTGCTGTCACAGTCACGAGGTCTCACTCCAGCCTAAACTTAGAGAGACGGAAACATGCAAGTGCAGCCGTAGCTGTGCACCCTTCAAACCTGAGGGAAATGTGCCAAGCTTGCTTCTTCAAGCTGGAGTTGCAGACACAGACAGCAGCATACTTCAGCCTAGAGGGCAGATGGATTTTCAATGGAGAATCACCATTAAGGGTGTAATTTAGCCCTCTGCTTTGACTAGGCCTTATCTGTGTCTGAAAAATAGCACCACAGGGGCCTGCTCTGTGGTTTTAAAGGAACACTCCAACCTAATCTCTAGCTACTGCATCTGCAGCATACGGTTCATAACCACAGACAGTAATTTTGACACGTTTCCCTGTACTTAGTAAAAGAACAGAAGAGCCGTTGGCATAAAATGTACATATAATAGAAGCTAATGCGCAGTTCTGTCCAAATTATTGTCTGTGGTTTTTGACTGGATGCTACAGATGCAGCGGATAGGGATTAGCTTGAAAGCTGCTTCACCAAAAAGTGCTACCATGGCAGTCGAAGGAAGCTAATCAGTGGCCTGTTATTCACTTCTTTAATTTCCAGTCAAAAGTAGAAGTTAGATAGATAGATCTATAATCTGCTTGCATAAGGAAGAGGAAAGACAAAGGAAATTGAGTGAAAACTGGGGTGAAGCAATGGTTAAAGGTCTCAAAGCATGCAAAACTGGAATTTCCTCCTCCAGAAGCTCATTACACAGAACTACACAGAGTGCAGATACGAGACAGTGTGAAACGAGTGCAGAATATAAACCCTAATCAATACACTACACAATAAAAGCTCCAGACAATAAATGCACAGAACAATAAATATCCATGACACACGGCACAAAACAATATACAGCAATCGAAGGCCTTTAGCAGTGTTCACATATTAATATTTAAAGGATTTGTTTCATTTTCTGATTAATATGTTTTCTGTTTTATTCCCGATGCTGCAAAATGTATAACTTGTGCTTCATGGCAGTTTTTACTGAGAGCTAAATAAGTGTGTCCTTTGCCACATTAGTATTTCTGGGGTAAGTAATGGAGTAAACAGCAGGGGACTGTTGTTTGGCCCCCTTTATGGCTTTTTTAACTCTTTGACCATTGAGTGGGCTGGATGTGTTGCTGTAGTAGGTAAGTGATAAAGGAGATGACGACGCCATGTAACAGCAACCCTGAAGTAATGTGGGAACGAACCGTTTAAGTTTCAGTGTGGGAGTCCCGGAAGAGAGCTGTGTGGTCACCGTGTGCTCCGTAAAAAGCACTGGGGGATCACATGTGCTCTGTAAAAAGCAGCGGGGGTCACCATGTGCTCACATGGGTGATATACAGTAAGAGGACTAAGGAGGAAATGAATACTACACTTGAGAATGTACTGTAACTGACCAGTGTAACTGACCAACATGTCACTGGTCCTATGGACATTTTAGGGTGACTCACATGAGAAGGGAATAAGAGAATTAAAGGTTGATACTTCGAGTAAGAGAGAAATGCAATGCTCTTTACAGCTTAGTGTCTTGAAATAATGACTTATTGTCCTCAAATATTGACTTAGTATCTTGAAATAATGACTTCTTTTCTCAAAATATTCTCGGAAGTTATTATTTTGGGATGGTAACCCAATATTATGAGATGAGTCATTATTTTGACATGTCAATTTTGCAAGATACTAAGTCATGTTTTCAATGTAGTACATTTATATTTTGAAGAAATAAGTCATTATTTTAACATAATAAGCCACCATTTCAAGTAAAGTCATTATTTTAAGATATTAAGTCAATATCTTGACATGCTGCTACCAGAAACTACAGTGCCCTGCTGGTGACATCCCGAACAATTATAAATAATGCGCCAGATTAATGTGTGGGAATGAGGTCTTAATGCGTGGTGACTTAGTAAGGTGTAGGAATGAGATAATTAAGTTGTGGTCACAACTTAATAAGGTGTGTGATGAGATCCTGCCTTATTAAGCAAGCTTAATTATCTTATTTCCATGCCTTAATAAGTCGTGACCACGCATTAAGATCTTGTTCCCATGCCTTACTAAGTCATGGCCACAACTTAATTATCTCATTTCTAGATTTTACTAAGGTGTGGCCATGGTTTTATTCATACAGCGATGTCACAAGCAGGGTTTCATAAGAAACAGACAACAAGAAAAAAATATAGACAATTTGTTTTCTCTGCATCTGGTGGCAGTGGGCTTCCATATTTTCCATTTCTCTGGATTTCTATAAAAAAGCAAAACACGACTTTTATTATTTAAATCAACTTTAAATCTTCTTCTTTCGGCTGCTCCCTTTAGGGGTCGCCACAGCGGATCATTTAAATCGACTAATAAAACCCAACAAAGTTTAGGTGATTTGACAAGACGACACAAAAAAATTGTTTTTCTGAAGTAGAATTGTTCTGACTGTTCATATTTTATTAATTTATTCGCAACTTCCATCAGTTATCTGTCAAAGAACAGCAACTACCACAGTAAAGAAAACAAAAAAAAACTTTGGCCCAGAACACACTGAATTTGGATATCGCTGCTGTCAGAACAAAACCTTATATCTCCATTTTTGTGATTTTTCCGTTTTGGACTTAATTTGAAAGTATCTGTGGTCCTTTATATTGTGTGTAAATTTCATGATGAATGGACCAACAGAAATGACCCAAAATGACTTGGAAAAAAGTCTGGTTCCACTGACTTACATTAAAAGTAAATTGTTTTATTTGGAGATACGAGGTTTTGATCCGAAATCAGCGAGATGTATTTGACATTCATGTCTGTGAATTTGCTTTTCTTGTGCTTCCAAACAAACCTTGGCATCACCACGGCATCAATCAGCCTGGGATCAAAATCTTGTTGGTAGTAAGGTGAATGGGCAGGCTTCTAATATTTTTGCATAACATTATACTTAATTTTAAAGGCCAGTTAGATTATGAGGTTCCCACATAGTCTTACAAAACTAATTACCTAACTGGGTCCAGCTCCTATGACTAGATAAATTTTTTTCTGCATTAGCATGTCCATCGCTGACTTAAGTTAATAAGCCATACAGAAAAAAAGGGGTAGCACCACAAACCAGGAATGAGATATATTTAACAAGATACATGTAGACTACTTAAGTTCAAGCTTGAGAGATTGCTACTTTTCTGAATGTTTTAATGAAGTATTGATTATTGAATTATTTAATTATTACATTGCAGCAATTTTCATTTAGTTCCTAATATCTTTTGTACATTTACTGTCATTTTGTTGATGACAGCTGTGCAGATGTTGCTGTAAAAGTATTGTCATACTTTTGTAAAAGTATTATCATACTTTTCTGCATTTTTATACTCCGCATGTTGGAGCTTCAGCATTTAATTTTAGACAAAAATCATCCAAAAAATACAGACTAACCAACTTCAGTTCCAGTGCTGATAGAGCTCTTGCATGCTAGGAAGTTCCCCTGCAGTTCTATAGGGAACAGTGCAGTGGTTTTTGGATCATATATTTTTTCATATCTCTTTGCTACGTTTACATTTATGGCATTTGGCAGACGCTCAACTTACAGTTTGATCATTTTACACAGGTAGGCGAAGGTGGTGTTAGGAGTCTTACCCAAAGACTCTTATTGGCGTAGTATAGGGTGTTTACCCAGGTGGGGATTGAACCCCAGTCTACAGCATAGAATGCTGAGGTGTTAACCACTACACTAACCAACCACATGCTACATGGCCAGAAACAGTTTCTTTTATATATTTTTAGCTAGCTACAACCTAAGCTCACTTTTTCCTTTTCCTTTAGGAACCTGAAGGCTTCATATGTGTACATTGTATGCTTGTTCCTCATTATAAGCCTTCCTGTTTCAGCCTCAGCTTCTTTTTTCACATACACATCACATGGTGAGGACTGGCTCCAGAAGCTCATTAAGATGTGAGTATTTCAAGGAAAAATAGAAACATGACCTGTGAGAAATTCCAGTTTTTAAAAATAAAGCCAGTTTAGACGCTATCAGCCTTATATAAAGTGGTCAAATATAATTGTTGCCATAAGTCAACAGCATGCAACTGTGAATAGCATATTGCACTTTTGTAAATTACAAGTTAAATTTGTTCAGCCATAAAGTAATTATCACACTTTTCTGTTTTTTTATGTATGTATGAACATTACACACAACCATGTCTGGATGATGTTGTCATAAAGCAACATCGGCAGTGAACACCATAGTGCACTGCCAAATCCAGCGAGTTAAATTTATTTCATACTAAATTATTATCATACTTTTCTGCATTTTTTTATGCGTATATGGCCATTACACACAACCATATCTGGACAATAAATGTTGGACTACTACTATATGTATTGCAGATTGCAGTTTCATTGTCCCACGCTGTTGCTATCTGTTTTTAAAAAAATGAGGGTGGCTTTAGGCTAAATTCCAGATTTTTTAGTCAAATGTGTACAGATTGGATCTGATTACCTTAGAAGTGCTGTCTTTCTGATTACCTTAGAAGTGCTCTTTCTCTGAATATAAACTGGTGTCCCGTGTGTTCACTCTAAAATTGTGAACTAAATGGAAGCTTAAACCTGATCCATACCGGGACTTTGAGACCCTGCCTGATTAGGCCTGACAGGTACTGCTTAATTTAAAGCCTGAACCCCTGCGCATGCACAGAGACAAATTATCACAGGCATAGTTTTACAGAACGTTGCTTTGGTACTAGAGCACTTGTTGACATAAATGTCATGTTGGGACAAACAGTTTTTGCAACTCACTCATCATCATTTATCAGTCCAGGAAATTTACAGATTTGTGCAAGAAATGTTGGTGTTGTGCAAGAAATATTGGCCGACCCTGGGCCGAAACTTGATATTCTGTTGGGCCCTTTTGGGCTCGGGTCACGTAACAGCCCTCTAATTCACCCTAACATGTTACCTCTTCTAGTATGTCTGCTTACTTGAAATAGGTCTAGTTCCCCGTTTGATACTACAGGTCTGTACATTCAGGGACAGCTCTGACCTTTTGGGGCCCTAAGCAGTATTTTTTGGGGCCCTCATCTTGCTAGCTGATGAACTGTAAAAACAAAAAGGTAGATCATTTACACTTATTCCTCACTTTCTGTGTATTTCCGATGATTGGATGCTCATTTGGCATTCTAATAGATCCCATCCATCCATCAATCCATTTTCTAAGCCGCTTCTCCGTCAGGGTCGCGCTGGAGCCTATCCCAGCAGTCATCGGGCGGAAGGCAGGATACACCCTGGACAGGTCGCCAGGCCATCACAGGGCAGACAGACAGACAGTCAGTCAGTCACTCACACCTAGGGGCAATTTAGCATGTCCAATTGGCCTGACTGCATGTCTTTGGATTGTGGGAGGAAACCAAAGGAAACCCACACAGACACAGGGAGAACATGCAAACTCCAAACAGAGAGGACCTCGGTCACCCAGCCAGGGAATCGAACCCAGGCCCTCCTTGCTGTGAGGCAACAGCGCTACCCACCACGCCACCGTGCTGCGTTCTAATAGATTGCAATTTAAAATAATTCAAATGAAAAACCTCAGCTTTCTCAATCCAAGTTTGATCTAACCCTGGTTAACAGTGGTGACAGCATTACTTTTTTTACTATTATAAAAGCTTTACTTTCTATATATTTAGGTAGTATGATACAGTATGACTTTTTCCTTCTTTGGTGACTCCTCATGTTTCACACAAGTGGGTGTTTGCCATAAGCATCACGTTTTCATCTGCATATGCACAAGGATTAACCATTAGTCTTAGATTAATTTCAGCCTGAGTATCTAAACCTGGATTAGTCTAATGGGGCCAGATGCGCTCTAATAATGAGGATGTCTGGGGAAAACAATCAGAAATTTTGGACTGAATGTGGATGGTAATGAAAACTTATTGGGGTGAGAAATTTTTAAACCAATCCAACAACTCATGAAGGCAGAGCGCAAAGTAGGGGGTGATAACACACTCGTCAATATTGTCCGATGAACGACAAGCCTGATGTTAGCCCATGGATGTGAGTTACCATTGTTTATTACATTTTGTGAAGCTATAACTCTGTCAGAAAGACTAAGTTGAACCTGCATCATTAGACAGACCTCAAATCAACAACAGCTTGTTGTCCAACTACAAACAAAATACACAACATTAACAACACAGAAAACCTGCCTTTGTTTATAAGCTTTTTCCTCTTCATCTTCTCTCATTTTTCTCCATGAAAATGCTTTGCTTTTTTCTCTCACTTAAGCATCATAGAGAACATAATGGTGTAGTAATAATACAGAAGTTGTCAGTGGAACCCGGTGGCCGTGGAGCCCTAAGCAGCTGCTACTGCTGATTATTAGGTAAAGTGGGCACTTCCATATATTAAGTAGTTGAATTCAAAGCATTTTTGTATTTTGCAAAAGAAAAGGAAATAGATATATACAGTGTATGTGTGTGTTATATAGAATATGAAGCAGTTACTTATTACCTCATGCAGTTAACCTCTGAGTATCAGTTTCCCGTAGGCCTTCTGTACTTATCATGACTGGCAGCTTGTAAAAGCACAGCATGTGAGGATGTCTCCCACACAGAGGTAAGATTTCAGGCTGCTGCTGGAATTTCCATTTTAGTGATGCACCGTGACCCTTAACATAGTTGCAGCCTTTTCTATTCAGCGTGCAGATTCAACAGTAAATGGAACTTAACTCACAATTTCTTGTCTTCAGTCTTGGAGCGTCTGAAAGCGTATGAATAATTGTCCAAGTATTGAACTATATTCTTTTTAATTGAGTTACAACAGCTACCGTTTTTATTAGGCAACACACCAACTATCTGGCGTAGTTCTCACATTTGTGTGTTCTTACAGATTGACACATTCCTTTCACTTTGGTGGGGTGATATGTGATTTGCTACATCAAATCAGTCACTGTTAAAGGGGCCAGTTTTTCAAAATTTCTGCTTAATTATATTAAGATGTAAGTAGATTCATTCAGAATGGTTTGATGCAAAATACTCTGTTCTAGAAAACCAACCACAATTGTTTACAGTGTTAGTAATAGGAACCTGTCTCTTTGATTAAGTTATGCAGAAATCTTTAAGAAATTGATGAGATTCCTCTTTAAATGCTTTCAATTTGAACTTTAATGGTCTATGATTTGTCTTGGAATGCAATGATATGAGCAGAACAGTTAGGCTTTATACCTTAGTTAAACGTCTGATTCCGAAGCTAGATATAGTTATATTTAATGAGAAGAGATCTTCAATCAGGCAGGAACATCTTTGATGATACTCGAGAATGGATGGATGAAGGCCTCTTGTGAATGAGATTCAAAGAGGTGTTTTGGAGGTGTGGTCCTCCTCTAATGACATAAACAGCTCTAAAAATGCAGGGTGTTAACATAGAAGAAAGGTGCACAAGCTTTATACTTCAATTCAGAATGCTTTGCCTTTTTGCCTCATATCTTGGAAAACCTTGGATTTTTAAAAAAAATAAAATAGTTCTAGTTGCAAAACAGCCCAATTTTTAATACAAATGCTTTTGTGATGTTACAAAACCAGTGCATTTACATATATCCACCTATTCAGCCTACCACAGTTTAGCTCCACCTGTTCAAGTTATAAATTGAAGTTATTAGTAGTTTTTTTTTTTAATAAAGCAAAACACCAATAAAAACAGAGGACATTTACATACAATTGGAACACACTTCCATCAAATTAGATTATTTTTTGATGTTATATGTGAAAATAAGCTAACAGGTCCTCTACAGGGACTGATCATCACATTTACTTATATACACAGGCTTTAGCAGAGCTCAGTAATACTGAGATTAATAACTGATCACATTGATTTATCAGTCTACTCAGGCTTTAGCAGCGCTCACTAATATTGAGGTTAATAACTGATCATCACATTGATTTATCAGTCTACTCAGGCTTTAGCAAAGCTGAGTACATTTGAGGGGTGCCCACATGTACAGCTGCAACTCTTTATCAGTCTTAAAGATACCGTCACAAAAAACACTTTAATTGCACGGGAGAGGTTGGAAAATGGTCATGTAAAAATTAATGATGACTGTTTTGGTATATAAAACCACATAAGTGTGATAGGTGGACATCAGAAGAAAAAAAATCAAACACAAAAAATGTAGAATATGAGCCCTTTAAAAATGCCTTGGCATCAGGCCTTTGTTTTTAACTCATATAACTCACTGGCCAAAGTGGAAAAGCCTTTGTCTAGCATGGTAAAAATATATAACAGCATATTAACATATTAATATAAAGTCCAGTAAGAAGCCATTGAAAAGTTCTTTTTATAGACTAAAGTGATGCACTGCTTTGGAGCCTTTGATTACTGCCCAAGAAGAACATGTCGTTGGGAATGTGATGCACATGACCTGTGAGTCAACAGCACACTAAAATGAATATTTACAGCTGACTGTGTTTCAGCATGCTCTGCAGAAGCTGTTTTCAGGCAACGCATTTAAACAACATTAAGTATAATTAGCAGTTTTCGGTTTACTGATAATGCTGGATTTAATAACATAAACTAATTGAATGGCCAAGGTTAACTAATTAATTGTGTTTTAATTTAAAGTGGGATAACAGCCCCTACTATCCGTTGAATGCAAAAGCCAATAACTAACGCATTTAATCCAGTGGTGTGCCAACTGCATCACAATCAAGTGTTTCTAAACAGTTCTAATTGTGCGAACATCACACTGGCATTGCCTTTGTGTGTGCAATACAGTGCAGTTATTTTTTCTGTTTCTTTTCATAATAACTGCAAATTGGGTAAATTAAAATGCACATTTTAAGAGAATATTTGAAAACATAAAATCAAAGACACCATCAATGCTTATTTAATAAATATCACATAGACTTTAAAGAGGAGCTTAATAAATGGCTTCTTTGCAAAAACTGACATTCCTAAAGTCTGAATAGACTGACAAATCAATGTACTGATCAGTTATTAATCTCAGTGTTGCTGAGCTCTGCTAAAGCCTGAGTAGACTGATAAATCAATGTGATGATCAGTTATTAATCTCAGTGTCACTGAGCGCTGCTAAAGCCTGAGTAGACTGATAAATCAATGTGATGATCAGTTATTAATCTCAGTGTTACTGAGCTCTGCTAAAGCCTGAGTAGACTGATAAATCAATGTGATGATCAGTTATTAATCTCAGTGTTACTGAGCTCTGCTAAAGCCTGAGTAGACTGATAAATCAATGTGATGATCAGTTATTAATCTCAGTGTTACTGAGCTCTGCTAAAGCCTGAGTAGACTGATAAATCAATGTGATGATCAGTTATTAATCTCAGTGTTACTGAGCTCTGCTAAAGCCTGAGTAGACTGATAAATCAATGTGATGATCAGTTATTAATCTCAGTGTTACTGAGCTCTGCTAAAGCCTGAGTAGACTGATAAATCAATGTGATGATCAGTTATTAATCTCAGTGTTACTGAGCTCTGCTAAAGCCTGAGTAGACTGATAAATCAATGTGATGATCAGTCATTAATCTCAGTGTTACTGAGCTCTGCTAAAGACTGAGTAGACTGATAAATCACTGTGATGATCAGTTACTAATCTCAGTGTTACTGAGCTCTGCTAAAGCCTGAGTAGACTGATAAATCAATGTACTGATCAGTTATTAATCTCAGTGTTGCTGAGCTCTGCTAAAGCCTGAGTAGACTGATCAATCAGTGTGAAGAGCCAGATATTCATTTAAGTGTCAAGCTCTTTACATGGATGATTGAACTGAATAGTCACCTGGTGGACATTTGTGGACATTTTCACCAATGATAAAATTAGCATCTTTTATGAGCTGGACTCATGCATGCATTTCATGGCATGATATTACAGTCATATCATCAACTGAAAATGACATGAATACATACTCTGTAGTCTAATTTGCAAGATTTTGTTAGTGGAATATGACAAATCTTTGATTTTCTAGTATAGTAAGTTAGGCAGAAGTGGGAAAGAATATGTCTTTGGAAAAACAGGTAAAGTAAAAGTGGTGCTGTACTATGCTTCAGGATTTGGCAAACCATGACAACTAGAGCTAGGGCTTCAGTTCAGACCATAAGTGTCAAAATGTCTTAAAACACCTTTACGATAATGCTAGTTTTGTTTCTTTGGGATTCTAGTAGTATGTTAGGACTAAGCTAACAGTGATTCACATTAACATGTTTTGTCCATTCTAGATTAAACACTGACATTTGAAGCTTCTAAAATACATTATATGTTTTGTTTGAAGTTGTTGAAGATCAAGGAAAAGGAAGAATTATTTAGAGTTCAGTGATTTTTAAACTACTGAACATGGCAGTGCTGCTGCTGCATGTCAGAAACCATAAATTGCGCATCCTACAAGAAAAGCATGTCAAATGAAGAGAGAACTGCGTTCCTCTTTAGCTTCCTTCTGAGTCAATGAAGCACAAACTTCATTTGTGCGCCACCTGTGGAGGCTGTTAATGTTCATCAGTGAAAGGAGTTCGATAGTTAGAAACAGTGAGTAATTCGATTTAGAGGAGAGTTATTAGAAGATGAGTAAATGTATTCACTTTATGAGTAATTATAATTGGTATATTATGTCTCATTCCTTAGACATTAAAGGCATTTGAGCCATTATCTGAAGGAGGTTCTACTGAGACAGAGTATAAATAATGAGAAACACAGTACAATCTGGAAATGCTGAACAGGGCAAACGGAGGCCAAATTACTGAGACCAAGGTCAGTGTTTGACTGTGCATGTGATTAAAACCCACAATGAAAAAACAAAAATGAGCACCAGGAATATCAAAGTTATATTTATGAAACTGTTTCTAAATCTTGTATTTCTCAAAACAGACGCTCCCTTTAACTCTTTCATTGGTTGTTGAGCATGTTTCAGTTGACAGTCCCACAGTTTTAAACTGGAAATCCACCAGTTTTTCAAAACCCCTGTATAATTTTACCATTGAGATGCAAACAAAGTCATTCAGACTGTCTCCAAACCATAGTAAAACAATGTTTTTGAGGCATTAAGCAGTGATTTAGTAAGATTTCTGTATAATAACTTACTGTTAGATTTAAAAGGCATTACACGTCTGGTTCCTATCACCACCACTGGGAACAATTCTGACCCAGTAAGTTTCTCTGTAAACTTAAAAACTTGAAATATCAGCACACCTCCCCTTTAACTGACCTTTTTTTGTAGTTGTTTCTTTAATTTACATCTTACAATGAAATATATACATTATTTGTATGATATAGTACTGTATAAGACTAGAGGTTCACACGGCTTACAGCACAGACTATTTCGAATAACTTTATTATAGTATTCACGCTACAGTAAGTTCTGCTGTGTGCCTGCAGTTAGACAGCGGAAAACGGGGAATATTTGGACGATCAGTGCCTCTGTTCGTGATTCTTTTTCTAAAGCTATGTTTAGTGATTGCCTACCTAAGCATTATTTGCCTAAAGTGTTTTGGACTAGGCTACTTTCCGCAGAAAGTTTAATGGAAATTTTACAGGCTGCTTATCTCCGTTAATGGTGCGCTCGTATTTGGGGCGGCGACACCGCATCCAGTTCACTTGTAATTTTCCATGAAACGCTCTATACCGCCGTCCATAAGTCACTGCGTCTCGGTAACGCAAAGGGCAGCGAGTGGCTTATGATTAACTAAGAACCCGCCTACTGACCCGGGATTGGGTAGTGGTGTATCCCTCTTGCTGCAGTGGGATTGCCCAGTATTGTTCCACCTCCTGGCTTCAGATTGGCAACCAGTGGTCTGACTCCAGCGCAAGGACTGTCCAGTACCATTACCGCACTTTTCTTGCCGGTGAACTGGATGGCGATGTCCCTCGTCCGGCGATGTGATTGGCTATCATTGCTACACGGCCGTTGGTCTGCTCGACCGAGAAGTCCCGCCTTCCTGCGCTACGTTTGGCCAATAGTATCTCCGGTGGCGCTGTGATTGGCTAGTAGTATTGCTCTCTTTGCTGGGATTGGCTAGTAGCAGCTAATCACGCCTCCTTTACGAAGATTGATGGCTTTAGCGACTGTTTGGCTAACCGCAGCGCAGCGGGGGGACCAATCAATGCGCGAAGGATGATACTTCTAGCCAATCACGGCGGAGGAAGGCGGGGCCTGTCGGAATTCGGGCGGGAAAATGAGGCACGCGCGTGTTAATGAGAAGGGGGGGTGGGGGGGTTGATGACCCCGTGGTGACGAAAGCAGCCGCAGCGCCAGTTAAAGCCGCGGAGCGCCTTCACAGACTCAGACAGAGAGAGTCGCTCAGAGGACGGTAGCAAGCCGAGGATAGCCCAGAGGACGATGGTCTAGGCGGAGATCTTAGGGTAAATTAGGGAATGTAACTCGCGTACATTCGTCTTTTTTTGGTCGGAGTGCGCCGGAGTCGCTTTAGCATTTCGGTCGTCTCTTTTAAGCCGCTCTTGTTTTTCATTCCGTCTCGTCGTCCGTCTCCTCTTTGAGAGATAACGTTCCCATGCGATTCTTCAGACTCACCTTTAAGTGTTTCGTGGATTGTTTTTGAAGGTGCTATTTTAATTCGGTGTCCTTTTCTTTTCCTTTTTTTAAAACGATCGTATCCCACCTTTATTTACTGTCATTTTACAAAAGGAGAAGCAGGCGAATTGTGAATCACAGACCCCCCTACTCGTTGCCAATTTCGACTGTCAGCGTCAAACAAACAGACAAAAAAAGGTTTGACATTGAAAAACGTGATAAAAAGAGAAGGTGCGTTATAACGAATATAACACTGCAGACTTGACATCGCCTTTTACTGACAAAGGCAAAGGACCAGATCCTGTTTTAAGCTAAACAGGGTCGCCAAGAGAAGAACAAAAGGACATTCTGGTGCATCAGATATTTAAAAAAAGGAGAAACAGACTTTTGGGGTTATTTGGGATCCCAGTTAAAGATAACTAACTAAATATCTAAATAAATAAAAACCCCGCCGGTGGAAACAGAGAGAGTCAGGGATGGAGAAACCGGAGTGCTGCGCCCTGAACGTGATCCTGGCCGAGGAGGAGAAGAAGGGTCCGCTCATCCCCAATGGGAACCATCAGGGTACTAACGGGACCCTGGTGCCCCCGGTGAGGGCGCTCCCGGAGCGTGAGACGTGGACCAGACAGATGGACTTCATCATGTCCTGCGTGGGGTTCGCCGTGGGCCTGGGCAACGTGTGGCGATTCCCCTACCTCTGCTACAAGAACGGCGGAGGTGAGTCGCCTGATCACAACCAATGATATGCAATGATAAGTGACGAAGAACCGGCGCGATGAGCGCATGAATTACGGTGAAGGGAACCTTTAAAGCCCCTCCCACCGCTAGACGTCACAAGTCAGCGAGGGGGGAAAAGCTCGCGGAGGGTAATTTGTTCGCGCGAGACGCTTCATTCATTCATTCATTCATTCATTCATTCATTCATTCATTCTCCTTGAGCGTCAAATTTTAGTGCTGTCCTCCACTCTGAGAGAGTGTCACTGAAATTAGGCCTCTTGTGTTTTTATGGCGTTAAAATATCAAACATGACTGTGAGGTGATCCGTAATGGGACCCAGCTACAGTGATATGTCTGGAATGTACCATAAAATGTGTTTTTTATTATTTTTAGCAGATGGGAAACACATCTGCCATACTTTCCCTCCCTTATTAGCTTCATACTTCTTACACAGACTGAAAAACGACCTCTCCACCTAATGTCCAGCCTGGATGTACTGCAGTGCCACGAGAATAGCAAGGAATAATAGCTGAAGGCACAGTTAAGAGGTCTGACAGTCCAGGGCTCCAGCAGAAGGAGCTCCGCTGAACTTGTGTGAACGAAGACGCGGCGTCCACATGTCCCCAGTTTCCTGGAGTGCATCCAAAGCTCAGTAGCTGAATGGGTTTAGCCTGCATTGAGAATGAAGCTAGCAGCTAGAACTCACTAAATGAATGGACATACATTAGCACTGGAGGGTTAGAGAAGGAGACCACTTCACCGTGTCTGCAGTTCAGATATGCACGGCATTGCTTGGAAAGTCATCCAAACAAAGCCGTCTCTGGCTAATGATTTAAAATCATATATCACTCCAGATAGTCCATTAGACCGTTGCTAATTATAGGCCTGTAGATGAAGAAAATAGCATGCCCTGACCAAAGCAGCAGCAGTCATCTGGTCATTATAGTGAGCATTAGCCAGTTTTCTTACAGTTGAACCACATAATTAGCCTACAGTGTGATTTTCATACTTACACGCCCGTCTTTTGACTATCAAACATGACTTAGTCTGCCTGAAAGGTGTAAGGTGCCCCCATAATGGGACTCAGCCACAATACTATGAACCTTAAAACCAGGTGTTTTATTATTTTTAGTAGCTGGGAGACACATCTGCCATACTTTCCCCCCTTCTTGGGCTTATATGTCTCTACTCAGGCTTTTAAAACCACCTCTCTACCTATTGTTGGGTCTGAATGTGGGAATATACTGCAGTGTCATGAGAATCCAGTGGCCTCTGGTTCCCTTTAGCTTTGTATGGATCCTCGGCGATAAAGTGCTGCTCCTTACATTCTGCTACAGGAGAGCGGCGTCAGGGCAATACTGGGCGAATTAAGAGGCAGTGTGAAGCCCCGCCCCTCCGCAACACGTCACGACTCAGCCAGAAACCTCGCGGAGGGATATTTCTTAGCGCGAGACGGTTCGTTCATTCATTCATTCGTTCATTCATTCATTCACTCAGTCACATATTGATTCGTCCGCTCTGCACTCGACTGCGCGTCTGTTTTCTGTGCTATATTAAGCGGCTGTGCTGTGCGAGGCGGCTGCGCTGCGGTGTGTGCTCCTCTCCGCCTCCTGCAGCAGCAGCAGCAGCAGCAGCAGCAGCGCTGTGGTACGTGTCTAACGGAGCGTAAGCTCGGCGTGCCAGGCGTGTCAGGTGACACCAAAGATCAGGCTTTATTTTCCCTTTATTTTCCGCCGTTAGAGGCGCAACCAGCACTGAGATGATGCTCGCTGCGTAGTAAGCGCGCAGCACTGCGCATGTTTCTCGAATGGAAATCAGGACATGAGTGTTGCAGTTAGACAGAAAAGACCTGAAGTCGACCTCATTTCTGAAACGAAGGCTGATGGACTGAAGACTGTACAAACGTCTGTCTGTCTGTCTATCTGTCTATCTATCTATCTATCTATCCGTCTGTTTTTCTGTCTGTCTACTTTGGGGACAACAGCCTACTTTTAGATGCTAATTTTAAGTTAAACGCTGCAATTAAAAATAGCTCATTTTAAATTGTAGCAGATTTTAAAGGCGAAATTGTGCAAGACAAGTATTTAGACTGAACCCCAGTGACCTTGAACAGTAGTGTTACATCATAGCTACAGCTCCTGCTTTGTGAAGGCTCTTCAGAAAGTTGCCCCTTCACTCTAACATGCAGTGCAGTCCACTGCATTCGGTCAATCGACTCAGCATGTGTGGAGCTCGGCTCTTACCCGTGAATCATCGTCAGCTGAAGGCACAATGAGAGGTCTTAGTCTGACACTAACACTACAGAGCTCCATTAGAATGAGCTTTGTTGAATTTGTCTGAACGAAGAAGCTGCGTGCAAATATCCCCAGTTTCCTGGAGTGTATCCAAAGCTCTGTAACTGAATGAGTTTAGCCTACATTTTGATCCAACACTTGAGCTTAGGCTTGTACCTAGAACTCACTAATGAGTGGACTAAATGAATGGACATACATTAGCACTGGAGGGTTAGAGAAGGAGACCACTTCACCGTGTCTGCAGTTCAGATATGCACGGCATTGCTTGGAAAGTCATCCAAACAAAGCCGTGTCTGGCTAATGATTTAAAATCATATATCACTCCAGATAGTCCATTAGACCGTTGCTAATTATAGGCCTGTAGATGAAGAAAATAGCATGCCCTGACCAAAGCAGCAGCAGTCATCTGGTCATTATAGTGAGCATTAGCCAGTTTTCTTACAGTTGAACCACATAATTAGCCTACGGTGTGATTTTCATACTTACACGCCCGTCTTTTGACTATCAAACATGACTTAGTCTGCCTGAAAGGTGTAAGGTGCCCCCATAATGGGACTCAGCCACAATTTTTTAATTATTATTTTTAGTGTCAGGGAAAAATATCTACCATACTTTCCCTCCCTAATTAGATTTATACTTCTTTACACAGACTTGCAAAATGACCTCTCCCCCTGATATTCAGTCTGAATGTCGGAATAAACGGAATGTCATGAGAATAGCAAAGAATAACAGTGGCCTCTGTGTCAGGCCTTTAAGAGCACTGTATATTTTATTGGCAATACTCATCTCACCCTGTGGCAGCAGAAATGTCAAGGCACTAAATGTTGTCCTAGTACTCAGGTTTCCAATCCCTTTAGTTTTGAAGAGGTGATCTGCTTTCGTTTCCTTCTGGTTGTTTGTAGAGAGCGGACATGATCTGTGTTAGACTGTACAGGCCGCCCCATGACACCATCCCCTGTGGTGGGCGAAAAGGGCACCAAAACAAGCCAGTGGGAAAGGAGCAGGGAGAGCATCAATTCTACTCGAACAATAAGCGATCTAACAGGGACCTGCCAGCCCGAAAGACAAGATGTTAGATAAGGTGTCTAAAGGGAATTGTGTGATTCTCTGAAATGTCTCTTCCCAAATACTTGCTTTACCCCCAACAAGGAGCTCTAAGGTTACCGGAGTGAGTTTGTCCCGATTCAGGTTGCCAAACTCGGCATGACTGTTTTCAGAAGGCGCACATTCTTCACAGAGCCCTGAAATGTTGTGCCAACTCAAATGAAATCTCCCAGGTAACCTTCTTGTATAAATAATACAACTTTCACACATTCTTAATCCTGCTCAGATCAGGCTTATGAAGCACTTGCAGTATTCACTTTCAGTCTGCGGTGTTTGCTGTTACGTCATAGCCTATTTAGGTTATTCAAACAAGACAAATTTACTATTAGTTACTCAAAGGAATGTATTTTCACCATTTTCAAACAGACAAGCAGATTTATATTGACTGCAAATCTGATGGATGAGTGAGATCAAAGATGAGTTTGACATAGCTGTATTTATATAGTCCAACCAACAGCCATTAAGTACACATTATTATATAGAGACCAGCAGCCATTAAAATACACATTATTTATTTATCAGTTTCAGCTTCTCACAATCCAAATAATCTAAAAGACAGTCAATGATGTTGAGGTCTCTGGGATGGTCAGTCCATTGTTCTGAGAACACCAGCAGCTTCTTTGTTTTATTTGCAAATGTTCTTGTTTCATGTCTCTATCTTTTAGAATTCTTGTTAAACTCCAGTTTTCATCTTCTTTTTCTTTTTTCCTTCAACTACCTTATGAAAGCCAGTTATCTTGTATCTAATCTCCTTTGAAAATGAATTGAATCATGAGCATGCATATTTAGGGTATACGTATACCACAAAAACAGTATCCACAAATGCGTCACGACATCAGTGTAGCACTTTGAGAAGAAGCAGGATAGTGGAAGGATAGTTACTTTCCAATTCTGGCCCAGCTGCCCATATCATGCTCCAAGGTCACTGAGCTTAAGGGTGCATAGCTAGTTATAATATGTACAGTAACAGCAGTTTTGATCCTGGTCTCACTTAGAAGTCATGTTTAATATGCCATGAACCTTTATTTAGTCCATGTTACAAATTGCAGGACAAAGTGGACATATACCATTCATCTGTCGGGAGCATCTTGGTTTCTTCGTAGCTTAAATGCATAGTTTCGTTCACTCTTTCCATCTGCCTGAGTTCTTACACCAAAAGAATGATTATACGTTAATGACTATGTGTCACAGCATGATTAATTAGTTCTTTTCTCACATACAGACAAAAATAAACTTCAGAAAACAAGTTTCATCATCATAAATTTAGATTTTACTTGGAACATAAACATATGAGTTTTAATTAAATTCCAATTATACATGAATAGCCAAGATCTTTGACAGCTGTTTAGGCCTACAAGGTTTTAGCGTTGCCTGTTCTCACGCATCCATCTTTATATTATCCCATGAATAATGAATCCTTGTCATTTCATGAATAATTGCATGCTTTCAGGAAACCCTTGCTAATGAGTTACAGATGTAGACTTTTGCAGCCACACAGGTACAGAAATGTGAGTTGTAGCATTGAATTTAGCACCATGTGATAGTGCTGGCAAAATTATTCCAGCAGCTGTTTTTCCTACATGCATATTAACTTTAGTAAACGAATTCTAACCCGTATGCATTTACTTGAAATTTAACTTGTAACATGACTGCTAGGCGAAGCATGCATCATTAACTGAGTTATTTACAAGGTTAATGTATGTCCAGCATAGCAACCAGGACACCAGGACAAACTACTACATATACAACACACTTCACTTGAGTCTTGGGCTAGTTAATCGAAACATTCATTGGACAGCCTGACTATAAGCTTCTTCCATGATAGATTCTATTATCCTTTGCATTGCTAGTTGTCTCCAGAGGCTGAGCAGTTCTTGCAGTGTCACTATTGCTCACTCTTGCGTCTTAGCATTTCTCTGGGGTTAATTGAATTCTTTTGCACCTCAGAGAGGCTCCTCGCCACCTGTAGCCATTAGCAATTCTCTGTAGCCCTGTAGAGAACTCAACTGATGTGAAGCAAACTAATTATCTTTAATGGGTCCCTTGTAGTGTAAATGTTTGCAGTGTAAAAGCTTGATTTGCATTGTCTTGTGGCAGCTGAGGCACTTCTCCTTTCAGACATGTTTCCTGAATCACAGCTCACTATCACTATAGCTGCATTCCTGAGTGATTCCATAGCTGAGTGATTTCAAGGATGCAACAGATTTATCCTTCCAAGCCTTCTCTGTGCATGAACGACGCAAAGGAAAAATAAAATAAATAAAATAATATTTTATATATGTACACACACACACACACACACACACACACACAGGCCTACATCACTCCTGTGATAGATATGGGGTGGGTCTGGCCTTCTAGCTACAGGCAGAAACTGCCCAGAACTCCAGTCCAAGTTCTCAGAGCTCTCCCTCCTCCCTCAATCAGTCTTCCCTCATACTACCACTATGTTGAAGGCATGGTCTGAACTCACAAATTGTGTATTATGAAAAAATCTTCACGAGTCTGCAGGCTTATTTGTGACAATACTGACTCATTAAGGCACTGAGTGGCTTTAATTGATGTGAGGATGTGTACTATATGAAATATTATTTTCAGAGACCTGCCTACTCTGTAAAAATGATTGTGTTTTAAGGCAACCAGGTTACTTGCTTTTTTAAATGAAAATACTGAATCATTTTTACAGTGTAGTTAAAAACTTAAAAGTATCAGAAAATGGGTCATAATTCTTTACTTTAAAGACCTTAGGGTTTCTTGACCCTGATCCACGTCATTATGTTAAAAATAGAAATAACAGACTCTTTAGATGCGACTGCTTCTGTCAGGCACTACTTCAGTTGGATCCTTAGTGTCATTACTGATCACCCCCATCTTTCCCTGACCTTGCTTTAGGAATCAATACATCCCATGAACACCATTTATGAAGCTCCATCTACCTGTGAGTCCATTTGTAAGATTTAGTCACCTTTCCCTGTCGCTGGGCAACTGGCTTCTTTCCTTTTTCCCTTCCATCTAGTGGCAATACATCATCAGGAGGTAGTAAACAGCTGAGAGGAAGACTCTTCACTCTTCATCCTGTGCATCAGTGTTGTGGCACTGTAGGGCGTAGATTTATGACCACTGCAGCAGGCCCTGTCACTGTTCCAAAGCTGGTTGATTCAGGATATTCACAGGCAGGACAGCTTTCAGAGCCAAAGAGCTTTATCTTCTGCTACTGACTAAGACTAGCCAGCTGAGACTGTGTTTATTATTAGCATCCCTAAGGTAAAAGACCAAAGTTGATTTTCTTCTGCTTTTTAACAAAGACGACACATACACTAGCGGTTCATTGCTGCCCTGTTGGCAGCCTATTGTTTGTTTTATTGGTAGATTTTATCATTATGGGTGGTTCTTATCTTGCTCAATAAGGTTACACAAGTGGCCATTTGACCAGTGATGTGTATCCCCAGTGATAGCTCCAACTAAATAATAATATAGTTTTGTTTACCTGTTTCCAAACCATGAGATAAATTTTCGTAGGGGTGCATGATGGTCAGAATTATATTAGTAAGATGTAACATCATCAGAAAGATATTTAGATATTTCATGTTGTATTTATTGTACTGTGGATAAAGGAATGTTTAGTTATTGCTGCACTAGTGTGCTAAAATGTCAGCGTAATTTATATTACTGCATTGGTAGCCCTGTACAAATAATTGCACCATTCTTCTGTAATGCTAATCCAGGAGGATCTAGTCCTGGTTACAATTTTGCAATATCAGCTAACAGACAACTAGCATTGTGCTGAATGATGGGGGTAGAGGGAAGGCCAAGATACCCACCCAGGGGATCATGGCCAGTTGTGTTGTCTTGGGTTCTTTGGTCAAGCAGCTGCACACATGCCTGAGATTACTAAGCGCAGTGCCAGTTGTGTGGTGTAAAGAATGCTGCCACTGTGTATGTGTAGAGCAGTGGAAATGTGTTCTCTGACGTGAACAATCATACTTCGCTGTCTGGCCGTTGGCTGCGTTTGGTGGATGCCAGGAGTATACTACCTGCCAGAATGCATGGTGCCAACAGTTTGGTGGAGGAGGGAGAATGGGCTGGGGCTGTTTTTCATGGTTTGGCCTCGGCCTGTTAATTCTACAGCATACAAAGACATTTTAGACAACTATTTATCTCTAACTTTGGGCAAAATTAGGGTAAGGCCCTTTCTTTTTTCAGTATGACTGTGTCCCTGTATACAAAGTAAGCTCCATAAAGGCATGGTTTGACCCCACTGGCCTGCACAGAGCCCTGACTTCAACCCCACTGAAAACCTTTGGGATGAATTGGAATGTACATTGCGAGCTAGGCCTTCTTGTCCAACATCGGTGCCTGACCTCACAGCTGCTCTTTTGACTGAATGGACACATATTCCTGGAGAAACACTACAAAATGTTGTCTAAAGCCTTCCAAAAAGAGTGGAGGCTGTTATAGTTGCAAAGGGCGTGGGCAACTCCACATTAATGACCAATGTTTTGGAATGGGACGTCCAACAAACTCATATAGGTGTGCAGGTCAGGTGTCCACTTTTGGCCTTTTGAGGTTTTTCAAACCTTTTGAGGTTTTTTAAACGCAACACTTCATCAGGCCTCTTGAGGTGTCAGGAGTGAGGCAGTTAGGTTAGCGCTGGCCCTTTGCCCCAACTGACATCAGTCCCTCACCCCACGTGGACAAGCGATTAAGAAGAGCGTCTGTTAATCTTTTAATCCCGTTTCTGACTGGGGCTCAACCCAGGTTGCTTTAGGGTTCAGGCAGGGAAGGACTGAGTCCATCCTCAGTTTGTGCAAGCATTCAACTGTAGCTTAGTTGATGATATCCCAGGCCATAAGAAAAGGCTTGTTCTTTAGAATGGTTAGCATTGACATTGATGTTCATTTTATTTTGTAATTTATAACTTATATATATAAACATGGTTAAAAAGTGCCCCATTAAATACATCAGATGTATCACTATGGATTTCATTAGCACACCCTTCTTGCACCTGTTTGGCATGTCTCACTTCTCAGTGATCTTTGCCCCGTAGGCTTTATTGATATTAACATAGCGTACGTGCACAAACAAAGTTTCCCTAGATAAATGCCTGAATGAAATTGGTTCTCCCACCCTATTTCACAGTGACCATGAAAAGAGAGCTAATTTAAAATGTTTGTTTACAAATGTTTGTTTGTCTTTGTAGTGAAATGTGAATCAATAGTCCGGTCCCCAAAACCACATGGCTGTCGGCAACCACATGTTGTACAGAAGCGTGCCAGCAACTTGTTGCACTAATCTCAGCACAAAGAAGGAGTCCACTGATCTGAATAGCATGGTGCTGACAGGGAGGAGGATAATTGTGTTCAAGTAATCCCATTTGCGAGGTTTAAATTAAGGGAATGTGGTTGAGGATAGTATATATGTATGTGGTTCAATTTGAGCTTGCAGTAGACTCAAATAGGCCCTTGCTCAAATCTGCACAAAGCTCCTGAGTGCTAATTCAGTGCTTCTTAGCAAATGAGAGATTTCCAGTGGCCCTGCAGTGTCCGGCAAAGGCCAGCTGTTGCGATCTGCAGCACATACTCAAGGCAGTAACTTGCCAAGGAATACAAAATGATAAATCCCACTGGGACTCTATAAGCTCATTGGACTGTATGCATTGATGTAGTGCCCATTTCCATGTGCTGTGTGTTGGGGGAGGGTGTCGTAGGTATTTATAGCATTGTCTCATCACCATAGCACCTAGTGAGATTGGAATTGAACTGCATTTTCACACCTGTTCCTAAGGCCTGTTCTCAGTCCTCATGATTATCAGACAGGGCGACACACCTGCGCAGGCCGGCCTTAGCCTCAGCCTGGCCTATACGCTGCATGGCAAAAAGGATTCAGTGGCCTTGCAAATGCCTAACCTGTGCAGAATAACAGGCTTAGCACATGCTGGCCACACCAGAGCTGGTTAGTCTATCTTCTGTACCCGTGTAGTTCATGTGCTGTATATTACCTGAGTAGCATTAGCTGTGCTAATTATAAGCATAGCAAAAGGGCATGGAGGGAGAGTGCTTGCCGTGGGAAAGGGCAGCGGATGGACACAGCTGACAGCATGTAAAATTCATGGACTACATGAGCTAATCTCAAAAAGACCGAGATCAAGTTTCGACTTGTGTCTCAAATAGAATGAAACCAAGCAGTTGCATAAGTGGACTCTTGTAGGTCCTAGAGAAAATAAGGGGCCAATGTAAATTGTTTAACTATCAAGCAATCTAAAAATATACATTGATATATTGTTTGAATGGAGCTTTCAGAGTTATAACTGATGAAAACATAATTTTACAGTTTTTGATAGAACTGTTTGAAAATGGACAACCAGATCAGCTGCATCGTGGATTAGAGGGAGATAAATGGACGACAGGGCTGCTAATGTAACACTGATGTGGGGTAGTGACTGAAGTAGATTGTTAAAAGGCTCATATAGTGGAAAACTGAATTGTCTTTACTTTATGAAATAATTCAGTATACAGAAGGTGCCCTGTCCACAGCAGAGATATATAAACATTAAAGGGACTATATTCTACACTTTTTCTTGTATTTTATTTGTTTATTTTATTAATTTATTTATTCATTGCTGAAGTGCACTCATGACATTTGTGAGGGTTTATACACCAAAAATGATCACAATTCATTTTCATATCACAGTTTTCATTAATGTGAACTTAACTTTTATTTAAAAAGAAAACATTCGGTTTTCCCTGATATTGGCACAATAACTTTAACAGCCTTGCTAAATAGGGATAATAAATGAATAAATAAATTAATTAATTTAAAAAAAATTAGGGTGAAAAAGAAGTTGGAAAATTATTACCACTGTTTTTGGTCAGTAATCTGTATGGGATATGATCTGTGCAATTGGCCCGTCTGCACCGATGTTATTCATGCAACTGATACAAAGTGAATGAGCTAATTCCTCAAAATAAATGTGCTATTTACAGCTGTCTGTGGGTGAATCCATCCTGTCTACTCCAGTGGCAGCATAAACATGCAGCTTCGCACTTCCAGTAAAATGACTGCGACAGGAGACGTTATTACTAGCCAGACGCTGGTGCGGATTAGCTTGGAGAGAAAGAGAGAGTGAGGTGGAGGTGGGGGTGGGGGGTGGGGGGGGGCTGATTTGCGAACAAAGAGCATGCCACTGAAATGACTGCTGCTGGATGATGTATGAGAACGTGAGTGCCAGTTAGCTCAAACACATACGAACATAACTCACACATACACACACACACGAGCAGAATAAGAAGCAGCGGCTGCGCAGCGGTGAGTCACACACACACACACACTGCAGAGGCTGGCGTCGTGACTGCTTGGAAGATGAGAGGAATCTAAAGCGGTGCAGCTCTGACTGTGACGGCTCATAAAGCACAATGATGATGAGGAGAGAGAGAGAACGCTGCCATTATACCCTATTCATCTCGCTCTCTCGTTACGCCTCTCTCTACCTCTCATTCACCTTGTTTCTCCCTCTGTCTCTCTTTTTATTTTTATTTTGTCCTTTTTCTTTCTCTCTCACCCTCTCTCTCTTTCCCTCTCCCTCACTCCTCCCTCTGTTTCTTTCTCTCTCAACCTATCTCTTTCCTTCTATTTCTGTTCCCGTTCTTTCTCCTCTCTCTATCTTTTTCATCATTTTCTCTCTCACTCTATCTCTTTCCTTCTATTTCTGTTCCCTTTCTCTATCTTTCTCATCTTTCTCTTACTCTCCCCTTTCCACTATCTCTCTCTCTCTCTCTCTCTCTCTCTCTCTCATTCCCTCTGTCTCTCTGAGCCCACGGCTGCATTTTCCTCTCCGCCTTTACTCAGTGCGACTCTGCTTTTACGTCACATGGTGGAGTTCCTGTCGTCGAAGGCATTTTTTTTTCTCCCTCATGTGAAACATTGTCATTAGTACGAGTCCGCTGTACATTTTCTTCTTTTCTGGGCTGCTTATCAAAGCCACTTTGTCTCAGCCAAAATGCCTCACTGCCAAACAATAGTGCTTGCTTTTCTGAAAGAAGCCCATGCACAGCCTCCAGAGATGCCTGCCCATTCAGAAGAACAGTGGGGTTCTTTAGATAAATGCTACTGAATGATCATGTGCGTCATGTTCAGATTGGGGATGGTATGGTTTTAATGATATTTTAACGGCCAATAATAATCACACCATTTCAGTGAAAGTAAGTCGACTTCTACAGCGCTCCTGCAGAGCCCACACCAGCACAACTGTATGTTTACAGTAAACTGTGCTAGTGCTGGTGATAATTTCATGTTTGTTTAAACTGTAGTTGTCTGGTGTTACAAAGAAATATGAGAACTTCAAAAAAATCTCAGTATAATACCTGTGGTGAAATGTGGGGATGCACTGATACGGGTATTGTGGTCCAATGCCCATATCCAATGTTTTTCATGTGCATATCTGTCAGTGCTGATGTCAATACAAAAACAGTTATAAATGCAGAAATTGTCTTTTGAAAATGTCTTTTGAAATATAGCACAAATCTAAATATCTGTCTGCTTTTTTAAGCACATATCTGCTGATGCACATGTGATTTGACCCTAATAGAATGATGTCAATGGGTTTTAGTGCCTTTCAGACACTTTCAATACATTTTAACAACACCTTGATAACACCTTGACAAATTTTCATATCATCCCATCCCTAGTTTAAGTCTTTCCACCTTAAGTTCCTTCTTTGGAGGTGTAGTCACAGACATTGCAGACGAGCCGGGTAATTTTCCACCGAGTTCATTCTGATTACAGCACCAGCCGCCCTGAGACAAAGGACTGGGCAGCTTGCGAATATCTGCTCCTTCATGCCATTTGGGAGCAATTGGCTGCTCCTCTGAGCCTGCAGAGCCTGAGTTACGCAAGGATGCCACTCAGTGTGAACCACTCTTTTCTCTGCTCTTTCTTTTTCTATTGCTCTTACATACGCTTGTGCTATCTCTCTCTTTTTCTCTCTCTCTCTCTACAGTCCCTAGCACTTTCTCTTTCTCTCTTGCCCTCTCTCTCTGACTCCCAGTCCTGTTCACATACACTTGTGCTATCTCTGCCTCTTTCTCTTGCTATCCCCTCTTCTCAAATTTGCTATTTCAGTTTCTCTGTGTCATTCTCTCTCTCTCTCTCTCTCTCTCTCTCTCTCTCTCTCTCTCTCTCTCTCTCTCTCTCCCTCCCCTGAGAGTGATGGGTGACATCATCAGGTCTTTCATTCAGCGTGGCTCATTGTGTCGCTGGATAATCTGCATTAGACTCTGCAGCCATTGCGGCTGACTGGACCACGATTCAAATCAGACCCCTCCTCCTCCTCCTTTAACCACGCCCCCCACTGCTCCAGCTAAGGCTCTGCTGTTGCCACTGTCAATCTCAGATCAGTCAGCTGACGGGTTATTGCTGCAGACGGCTTTGGCTCGCTGCCTCATCGCCTGTATTATGTGTGATAATACAGGCAAAGCGGCTTCGCTGTCTCATCCCGAGCCGCCAACCAGGATGCAAAATGCCTTGCTGAAAGTGCAGAACTGCAGAAAGGGCTTCGTAACAAAATGGTGTCGCTGTATCACAGAGCACTGAACAGGAAAAAATGCATCACACTCACACTTAAGATTTCATAGTCCTACAGCGCTGGTCCTGTACAGGGCTCTGACGACTACTCAGTTAAACTTGACTACTCAACAAGAATAATCGATTAACCTGTACCTCCTGTCTTTTTAAAGAGACCTTTATGTGTCTTTTTCTTGTCAAGTATTCCACAGGAATTCCACTGATTTGTCTAATGCTTGTGGTGATGAGAACCAGGAGTTTGAGTGTCTACAATACAAATACTGTATTTTCTTTATACAGAACAACGTGTAAACCTACACGTTTTCTGAGTTTATATACTATGTACACTTTAAAAGGAAAAGGAAAAAATTACAGTAATTTTCTAGGAGCAGAGTTGTAAGTAAAGTACTGTATATTTACATTTAAAGTAAAATAATTTTATATTTTACTGTTCATTCATAATATACATACATAATTGATGTAACTTACTGTAAATTGCATTGTCTAATATGTTAGTGCAAACCAATGCCCCACTCTAAATACACAGTCTTTTACAGTATGGTCCTGTAAATAACAAACCAGTTTTTTATTGTAAAATAAATAGTATCACTTTACATATAATGGTCATAACTCAGAAAAAAAGCTTTCTGTGTGCTATTTGAGACCTACAACAACTTGCATGTATCTCTATGCCATGAATGGATTTAAATAATATGTTTTAGATCAAAAGCTTATTGAAAAACTGTAGTGCCTCAGGTTTTTGTAACCATTTTATGTAATAACTTTCTGTGAGGGAGCTCTTAACTGCATTAAGCAAGAAGTAAGTTTGTGTAGAATGAAGCGAACCACTCAGATGACTTTGTTTACAGCTTAATTATTGTATGTTGCAGAAGCTTTGAAACTCAAAGAAACTGAATAAGTCTGTGCCATAATAATTATTATTAGTATAATTATTCATTTGTGAATTGAATATCTTTGTATAGTGGCTTACTACTTACCCATGACTTCTCTCTCTGTGTCCTACAGGAGTCTTTCTCATTCCCTACGTGCTGTTTATATTTCTTGGGGGTATTCCTATCTTCTTCCTGGAGATTGCTCTGGGCCAGTTCATGAAGGCTGGAAGCATCAACGTGTGGAACATCGCACCACTCTTTAAAGGTTTGACATTTTACCATTCAAGACGCATCCAGCCTCTAACACAGTGATGTTAAAATTTCACTATTATTGTCCCTCGATTTAATTATGATTCTTTAGGAAATGATTCAGTGCATTTAGTGCTATTTGAGTGGAATATAAACAATTAAAACAGTACAGTAGGATTAAAACAGTACAGTAGGGTTAAAACAGTACAGTAGGGTTAAAACAGTATAGTAAGATTCTTACATTTAATAGCTTGAGGAGGTGATTTTTGCTAAAACAAGCACAAACATTGAATATAAAAGTCTATGAAGTTGAATTGCCACAATGCATCACATATCTCACCATGTCTTGGTTGTTTTAGGACTCGGCTATGCCTCCATGGTCATAGTGTTTTTCTGCAACACCTACTATATCATGGTCTTGGCCTGGGGTTTCTACTACCTCATCAAGTCCTTCAGCGGCACGCTACCGTGGTCTACCTGCGACAATGAGTGGAACACAGAGAGCTGCATTGAGATCTTCCGCCATGAAGACTGCCAAAATGGCACCATCGGCAACTCCAGCTTCGGGAACATGACCTGCGAGGAGTTAGCGAACGGCCGCTCACCTATCATTGAGTTTTGGGAGTGAGTTTTTTTGTCCTTATTTTTCTTTTTTTTATGTGGCTTTGGCAGATGAAGCTTTATCTATAGCCATCACCCATATAAGTCTAAGGTATTAACCCTTATAAGTCTAGAGTTACACTACATTGTAAAGTATTTGGTCGTCTGCCTTCACACAAACTTGAGTGAGATCACATTCTTAATCCATAGGGTTTAATATGATGTCGGCCCACCATTTGCAGCTATAACAGCTCCAACTCTGCTGGTAAGGTTTTTCGCAAGGGTTATGGTAATTTTTGACCATTCTTCCAGAAGCAAATTTGTGAGGTCAGACACTGATTTTGGACAAGAAGGCCTGGCTCGCAATCTCCACTCTAATTCATCCCAAAAGTGTTCTATCGGGTTGAGGTCAGGACTCAGCCCAGTCAAGTTCTTCCACACTCATCCAAGTCTTTATGGACCTTGCTTTCTGTACTGGTGTGCAGTCATGCAAGAGTCCATCCCCAAACTGTTCCCACAAAGTTGGGAGCATGAAATTGTCCAAAATCTCTTGGTCTGCTGAAGCATTAAGAGTTCCTTTCACTGGAACTAAGGAGCAGAGCCCAACTCCTGAAAAACCACCCCCCACCATAATCCCCCCTCCACCAAACTTTACACTTGGCACAATGCAGTCAGACAATTACCGTTCTCCTGACAACTGCCAAAACCACATCCATTGGATTGCCATATGGAGAAGCATGATTCGTCACTCCAGAGAACACGTCTCCACTGCTCTAGAGTCCAGTGGTGGTGTTTTACACCACTGCATTGGACGCTTTGCATTGCGCGTGGTGATGTAAGTCTTGGATGCAGCTGCTTGGCCATGGAAACCCATTCCATGAAGCTCTCTACACTGTTCTTGAGCTAATCTGAAGGTCACATGAAGTTTGGAGGTCTGTAGTGACTGACTCTGCAGAAAGTTGGTGACCTCTGCACACTATGCCCCTCAGCATTCGCTGACCCTGCTCTGTCATTTTACGTGGCCGACCACTTCATGGCTCAGACGCTGTCGTTCCCAGTCACTTCGACTTTATTATAATACCACTGACAGTTGACTGTGGAATATTTAGTAGTGAGGAAATTTCACGACTGGACTTTTTGCACACATGGCATCCTATCATGGTACCATGCTGGAATTCCCTGAGCTCCTGAGAGCGACCCATTCTTTCACTAATGTCTGTAGAAGCAGTCTGCAGGCCTAGGGGCTTGGCTTTATACACCTGTGGCCATGGAAGTGACTGGAACACCTGAATTCAATGATTTGGATGAGTGAACTTTTAGAATTGTAGTGTATCTGAATTGTAGATAGACTTAGATTCATATGCATGTGCAATTACACAATTACATAATTAATACATAGTCACATATTTAATAGTATTTTACATTCAATTTATATTCTGTTCTGACAGTTTTGGCCTTTTTGTTTTGTTTTCAAATCAAGAAGTTAGAAATATGACAAAAACAAGACACACAACTAACTTTTAATCAAATTCACAAAGATTATATGATTATAAGGTGATAAAATATGGAATCTGCATTTAAAAGATCTGCTTGTATTAAAGGTTATGTAAAAAGTTATGAGAGAAAATGTTTAAAGAAAATGTAAGAAGAGAATCATGGAGGTCCTAGGACAGTGAACTGTTCTGGTTTTATTAAAACATGTTTGGAAGCCATAATTAAGGATATAATTGCGTTAATTACTAAACGTTATCAGTGTACAGGGCTTTTATATGAGAGCAACAAAGCTTGTTTTAATTCCCTCCTGTCACTCATCTCCTCTGCCCCTTGCTGTCCCAGCAGACCCGGCTGTAATTGTTGCTGCTTTGAAGGTCATCTCTTTTAATCTGATCATGTGGTTCTGCCTTGTTTATGTGAATTGCAGAATTGCAGTCTGTTGCAACTGCTTCTCTTTAATGAGATTTTCTCAGATGTTTATTTTGAAGATAGCTTAGTTGGGCTGGCTAATTTACAGAGGTTAGCAAGTTCAGCTAACAGTAGTGGTAGTAGCTTTAGGCTTTACTACTAAAAGCAACTGGTATTAAGGCTTGTAAAATTAAATTAAAGACACATTTAAATATACCCTCCTTTAAGAGTCATTAACTGCAGAGGTTTGAAGGAATGATTTCCATGCACAGTTGTTGCTGGAGCTGCCTACATGTTGGCAGGCGCAGACATTGTAAACCAGCAGTTGGCTTTATAGGTGCAGGTGGTTGGAGTTAAGTAAGTCGTAACTGGTTCTATTAAGTAGAGTGGAGTCTCAGTGACTCTTTGCAGTTTCTGACTGCTTTTGTAAAATCTGTTACAATAAACCAGTAGCAGGACTGTCAGTGTAAAAGCACCTCTGTGCCTTTTTAGAAGATGGACTTCCATATAAAACTCAGCATGCTGGTTTGTAAAAACTTACTGCCTTACTTTGTTTATGATATGTTTATTACTGCAAATTATACAACTAAATTCAATAAGAGCAAGTCAAATGAATCAAGCCAATCCTTTCCCATAAAGGAATTGAGTAAGCTCAGCAATTCAGGTATTTATTTTTGACCTGCGCTGCTTTTTTGTTATTGTCATAGTGCTTTTATAAGCCACTGGTCCATATAAACATACACAAGAAGGCACAGCACAAAATGTGCATTGATGCAGGGGCAGTATTCGCTCGCATTGCCTCTAAAATAAACAGTTATTTTACTTAGGCTGTAGGTCATCACACAAACTATGCAAATGGACAGACTACAAACTGTACTATGCTTATGAGGCACAGCTTTTAAAAGACTTATTTAAAATTTGGAGCCATCAACAAGCTTGAGGCAAACAAGAAAGTGCAAGCTCACGAATGAAAATATAACTTTTCCCCCCATGAAAGCAACATTGTAATTCTATGTACTGCAAATGCATATGTATGTGCATATATGGCACATTAACGGCATGTAGGCTTATATGCCAAAATTTTGTTGACACCTGCTTAGCCATGGTGTGCGGGGAAGTGTGTCCCTCTTTGCTGCAGTAAGAGCCTCAACTCTGAGAAGGCTTTACACTAGATGATGAAACATTGCTATGAAAATTTGATTGCATTCATTCACAACAGCATTAGTGAGGTCAGGTACTGATGTTGGATGATCAGTTCTGGATTACTCCAACTCATCCCAAAGGTACTGAATGGAGCTTCATCGCTCCAGAGATGTTCCACAGCTCAATGCTGGGGGTCTTTATACTGCTCTAGTTGACACATGGCATTGGACATAGTGATCCTAGGCTCATGTGCAGCTGCTCTAGAGCATCCCATTCTATTAGCAGTGCTTTTCTTTGGAGATTCTACAAGCTGTATCTGCATAACTGAACATGTGCGTCAGCAGTGGGTGCACCTTAAAGTTAAGTTAAGTGATACTTTTTTGATCCCACAACCGGGGAAATTCCACCTCGGCATTTAACCCATCCGTGAAGTGAAACACCACATACACACTAGTGAACACACACACGCACTAGGGGGCAGTGAGCACACTTGCCCAGAGCGGTGGGCAGCCCTATCCACGGCACCCGGGGAGCAGTTGGGGGTTAGTTGTCTTGCTCAAGGACACCTCAGTCATGGACTGTCAGCCCTGGGGATCGAACCGGCAACCTTCCAGTCACAGGGCCAGCTCCCTAACCTCCAGCCCACGACTGACCCCGAAGTAGCTGCTTTCACTCACTAGATAGGATGCCTGGATACTTTTGGCCATATGGTTCAACACACAAGTAGAATCTGTCCTATTTGCACCTGAAACATGGCTCAAGTGGCAACATATCCTTCCTGTGTCCTCAGGAATAAGGTCCTGAACATCTCAGAGGGTCTGGACGAGCCAGGCGCGCTGAACTGGGAGCTGATTTTGTGTTTGCTTGCTGTCTGGGTGATGGTCTATTTCTGCGTCTGGAAGGGGGTGAAGTCAACAGGCAAGGTACATCTGTCATCTTTTATCTCTCTCTGTCTCCTCTGCCCCCTCTCTGGCTTAGAGAGGTCACTGATCTCTGCTGTGGGTGGTGTACGACTGCAGGTAACAATACTGCAGACACGTGCCTACCCTCAGATGCTCTATATGCTTTTAGTCTGTTATGTAACACCTACTCACACTGATTAAAGGCACAGCACACTGTATATCTGCCTCTTTCTTTTTCTCTCACTTTCTGTCTTGTTTACTGATTGTCTCTCTCTGTCTCTTACTTGTCTATCTCTTTCTTTTATTCCTTCCTCTTTTTCTCTTATGCTGAAGGGTCCGTGTCTGCACCTCTGATCACTCTGAGTGCAAATTTCATGCGCTAATGCAAATGTCCACTAGAAATGTCCAGTAGAATCAATACTAAACCTCACTGAAATCTTCAAGAACAAGGATCTAGCTCAGAACTCCAGCACTCTACAGACCATCTGCATTATAAAATATTGTTTCCTTTTAAATGCTGTAGCACCTATATATAGAATATGGTTTTATAACTATATCTATGCCTTTGTTTCTTCTGCAGTTTTTTTTATGTCATCAAATGACAGCACAATGTGACTTTCTCCTCTAGCTCTTATTCGCATAGCTCCACCCACTATTACTTCTCTACAGCAGCCACAGTAGTGAGGCAAAGAGGTAGCCATAGCAACGTCACTTGCAAAGTGGGAGTGGCTTGAGATATAACAGACTGCCCCGTCAGGAATCCGGCGCATGATTGGTCGTTGGGGGGCAGATTGTCTGCAGTGGGACGTGAGCAGGCTCTCGTGCAGATGGCCAACTGCCAACATCTCTCCACTTGGTGGGGGGGTGGGGGTGGGGGGGGGGATCACATGAAAGCTCGCTAACAGAATGACTCCAGTTTATTTCTGGTGCGTGTGCAGCCACCCCCTCCCCCATGGATTTTACAACCACATGCTTATAAGACACATAGCATAGTCCTACACTGCCCTTGGAAAGTTCACATGAGACAGAGCGCACAGTACAAAACTGAAAAAAAGTGATGCATTTCATTTACACCGCAGTTGTTGGCAAATGTAAGTAAACTGAAAGATAAAACTGTTGATGTGTTATGTATGAGTCATTTGCAAATGATACACAAATTTGTATTTAACAAATTCAGTGAATCACTCTTATTCTGTGTACATTCTAAAAGAAGTGAACAGAGCTCGTTGTCCTAGAAAGCTCATTGGCTCTTTCAGAATCTGATTAAATAATACGAGAGGCACAAACAAAGGGCCAGATTAGCCTAGATCTCGCAGATCGGTTAGGAATTAGAGCAGCCAGGAAGTAGTGTTTGTTTACTGATGGTCCAAGTACTATTTTTAAACCTTGTCCATTTCACAGTTTTAATAGAAGACAATGTCAGCCCACATCACTGACACATACTGTAAATCTAAATGTTTACGTTTTAAGAGGGAATGCACTGATCAGGAATCTTTTGGCTGCATCTGATTTCTTTAAGGCCAAATCAGTACAGTTAACCTGTAGATCACACTGTTTGGGCTCAATAAAAACATGAACCACACCAGAATACAGGGTGATTCAAAAAGATTCATACAAGATGATTCAGAAAGATTCCTACAGGGTAATTCAGAAAGATTTCAAAATGATTATTTCACTTGTAAAGCATTACAGAACAATGCAGTAAATTGTTAAAGGTTTAAATGAGCATAAAGTTTATTTTGTAATTTTACAAGCACTCAATATGAACCTCCTCCAGCTGTATAGACAACATCAACACCATAGTCAAATTCATTTTACATTTACGGCATTTTGCTGACACTCTTATCCAGAGCGACTTACAATTTGATCATTTTACACAGGTGAGCGAAGGTGGTGTTAGGAGTCTTGCCCAAGGACCCTTATCGGTATAGTGTAGGGTGCTTGCCCTGGTGGGGGATTGAACCCCAGTCTACAGCGTAGAAGGCAGAGGTGTTAACCACTACACTAACCAACCAACCCACCAAATTCATCCCATACTCAGTAAAGCGTGTCTGGTGTCACTGTATTCATGGCTCTTTCAGTGCGATTTCAGAGATCATCCGGTGTTGTGGAACCAATGACGAACGCTCTGAGCTGTTAGTGGTTCACTGCCGATAAAAATCAAGCTGCACGGTTATGACGGCTTCACTCTTACCAAAATGGACAATGCTAAACTAATCAGGGGTTGCATCTCCTTGCAGACTTCCAGTGACTGACTTCCGGTCAGAAACTCTTATGACCCCCTCTTTCAGTTGGTATGTGATTGGTT
This sequence comes from Pygocentrus nattereri, assembly GCF_015220715.1. Classification (NCBI taxonomy): domain Eukaryota; kingdom Metazoa; phylum Chordata; class Actinopteri; order Characiformes; family Serrasalmidae; genus Pygocentrus; species Pygocentrus nattereri. The sequence goes on along the minus strand of NC_051238.1, from coordinate 8,673,317 downwards.
TCTAGTTGCCTCACGGTTATAAAAATATGGCGCTTTGAAATTGGATGAATCTTTTGGAATCACCCTATATTTCCAGCCCTTTTCTGTTATCCAAAGTTGCAATATAAATAACATTGTCTGCTCTTTAATGGGCCAAAATGGAAAATGACATTATTTACATCACAAAACTGCACCAAAATAATAAATTTCTGGATTGCCAGTTCTGATGTTGACAGATTCCAATCATGCATTTGTAGATCTAATTTTAAACACAAACATTTACACTTTTTTGACACTTTTTGAATGTGTCATTGTTTTGAGCCGCGCTTTTCCTCTATTTGTGGGCAAATTAGGGAAAGCTTGACTGCAACACCAGTGCTAAAGAAGAGAACATGTATTTTCATAAGTAATCACGTAGTGTTAAACACAGATGTTCAGTTAATGTTACGCTCAAGCTTTTCTCAATTTCAGTTCAGAACAGCTCAACTGAAAACTGGTGCATTAAAAAAATATTGCCGCTCAGTGCTTGAGTGCTTGATTCAAACCCCAGCACTGCGGCCTGTGCCGCCCCAGTGAACCAGGCGGGCATAACTCTAATGCAGGAGCCCATCAGACGGCCATTAACACACAGTGGAGGAGGCTGCGAGGGCTTCAGAATGATGATCAAGAAGCCATTTAGCCAACAGTCCTCCTGCTCTCAAGGTCACACTCACTTTTTGGTCAGACAAACAGCTTTACTGTCTGCACCTAAATACATTTTTACCAGTAGCTCCACAGTGAGACTATGAGGAGAAAATCAAGGGCAGCCTGAGGACAGACCAAAACACTGGGCTTTATCTTCAATAAAACAATAAAACAATAACCTAACACAAGAGAATTGCTGGATAAGAGGCAGTATATGTCATATGCTTTACCTCTGTGTATCTCTCCACATGTCAGTTTGCACGTACCAATTCTAATTTTTATCAGCATTTATTGATCTCACCAAATCAATTATCAAATACTTTTTCCTCCTTTAAATCATTACTATAGTGTCTCGTAAGTCCTAGGGTTAGGGTTAAGATCAGTGTTATGTTTTAGGTTGAGGTTAAGGTTAAGGTCATGGTTAGAGTGAGTGATATGTTTAGGATTAGGTTTAGGTTTAAATTTGGAGTTGAGGTTAAGGTTAAGATGACACTTAGAGTGAGTGGTAGGTTTAGGATTAAGTTTAGGTTTAGGAAGTTTGGAGGTTAAGGTTAGGGTTACAGTGTTACATTTAAGGGTTGAATTTAGGGTTAGGGCTAGAGTGGGTACTATGTTTAAGATTAGGTTTAGGTCTTAGGTTGAAGTTATGGTTAAGATTAGGGTTAGAGTGAGTGTTAGGTTTAGGATTACGGTTAAGTTTTGGGTCAAGGTTATAGGGAGTATATGGGGTTGAGGTTGAAATCAGGGTTATACTGAGTGCAAGATTTAAGTTTAGGTTTGGGATTTAGGTTAAGGTAAGAGTTATAGTGAGTGTTAGGTTTAAGATTAGGTTTGGTTATTGATTTTAAGGTTAGCATTAGAGTGAGTGTTAGGTTAGGGATTGATGTTAGATCTAAAGCATCATTTTAGCTGTTTATGATTTACTCGTTTTTCATTATTGTTTTTGAAAGGTGTTTATCGCAGTGTTATGTACTTTATTCGTCCTCCAAGGGAAATTCATCATTTTACCAGCAGAGCAGCCTGAGGCTGTGGTTGGCTAAGTGCCTTGCTAGGTTTACCTGGTCAGTCATGGGATTTGACCCTGCAACCTGCCGCTTAGTGACTCACTTGTCCAACCACAACATGCTTTTGCTATTACCAGCTATGGGTTAAAGGAGTTCTAAAGGCTGAAAGAATAGTTTGATTGAACATGCAACCATAGCTAACAGCAACCATAAGCTAGTAGCCACCAATTTGCATCATTTTATTTAATGCTAACTGATAGCCTTTCACTTATACTGTTAGCAACATTAGCTTTTTGAACTATTTCTTTGAGTGTCTAAAGTGTTCACTCTGATTAGTGTCCCTGTCTTTGGGCTCCATTGCATTGTTAAGAGTTCGTTTTATTCTCTCTCTGGTCTCTGAGACCGTCTCAGCTCTGCCAAGGCCATCCTCCGCCACGACAACAAGCAGGGCCTGTGAATAATAATAATGCTATGCTGTACGACAGCTCTTACAGAATGGGGGTGGGGGGTTTGGCATGGCATGACTGTCCTACTTTCAGATGAGTATTTAGAGCAAGTGGAGGAGTCTGTTAGGAGGCCACTGCCCAGAGAGCTCAGAAACAGAGTAGTATCATTAAGAAAAAAGGAAAGCGTTGTTGAAAACTTTCTCAGATAGAGCCCTGCCCTGTATTGTCTGAGTGCAAGGTCCATGGTGTTTGTGTTGAAATGTTGAACTGCTGATTAGATAAACCGCCTCCTCTGCATGTTATCTCTGATGATCTGATAGAGAAATAATGGGAGTCCTCCGCCATAAATTTGTGTGACTGTGCACCCAGCATGTGACTGACCCCATCCTTGCTGAAAAGCAGACTCCAGATTGATAATGAGTCTTTCACAGCCATATTGTTGCCTTATCAAATACACTGTGATCACATTTAGCTGATATTGCTCTGTATCTCTGAATTACTATGTATGGTCAAGGCCTCTGATGCTTTACTGAAGTTTTGCATAGCAAATAGCTTACCAACTGCCCTAAGATGGCAGTTGGCTCATCGGAAGAACTGACCGATACTTACATATGAAAGGAGCCATGGGGAAAAAGACACCAAAACAACATAACATAAGTAGAAATGGGCAAGATGGCAAAAAGCCATAACAATATTTTAAGATGTTGTCACAGTGTACAATAAACATCACAATATTTGGTTTTAATCACATTTGATTAGTTAGATAAAATGCACCAGCAAAGCCACATTTACAAATGCTATTAAACACACACACACACACACATTTTCTAAGCCACTTCTCCCTCAGGGTCGTGAGGTGCTATTAAACAGGGATACAAAATTCTTTTGACCGATAATTCATTAATCAGCAATGACTCGTTAACCAGTAAGCCATCAAGATGTCAATTATATAACATAAACTTCCAGATCTAAAAGCTGACTGGCTTATATATATATTCAAACATTTGAAACAAACAGAACAAAAAGTGACCTATTAAACAGATTTCAGTCTCATGGTCCTATATGTGTTTGTGTGTTTTGCAGATTGTGTATTTCACTGCCACGTTCCCGTATGTCGTCCTGATCATTCTCCTGGTCAGAGGGGTCACTCTTCCTGGGGCATATGATGGGATAATGTACTATCTCAAGCCTGACTGGTCTAAGCTAGGAGAGCCACAGGTAATTTACAGTCTCTCTCTCACTTACTACATCACAGATCTACAGACATTTTCTCTCCTATGTCATCACACTGTCACTAGCTCCATCTGTCTATCCATCCACTCTCTCAGGCCACGTTCACAAGGAATTTTGGAATCCGTTCAAAAAACGCATATATGGATTTCTAATTTGCTTTGTGATTGTGGCTGGAAATTATTTGTTTCCTATGTGACCTGAAATCATATGATCAATGCTGTTCTTCTTCTCAAGAGGAAGTAAAAAATGCAAGACTTGTCGTGAGCTGTCCATAAAGATCTTTAACTCTGGATTGTAAAGCAGCGGTTAGTTTCTACTGTATATTGCTCAACATCAGTGTGACTGACTTACACCACCTCCAGACCATCACCTCATGGGCTGTCACATGATTGATGTCATTTGTATGTCCCATCAAAAGTCCAAATCTGGGTACCTTTTTTAATTGACAATGAGCATTCTTTTCACTGAAGTCAATGACGAGAAGATTTTTTCCAAAATGTACTTGTGACCACCTCAGTCACACAGTCCACTTTGACATTTCTCTTTGCATCAGATGTATCTTTTTAACCCCTTAGACTGCAAGGAGTATACACACACACACACACACACACACACACACACACACACACACACACACACACACACATTTTCTAAGCTGCTTCTCCCTCAGGGTCGCAGGGCTGCAAGGAGTGGTTAGTGAAAAATTCAGAGTAGTGAGTGAACTATTTGTACTAGTTACCATATATTTCACTGTGGTTACTGAATAATTCATAACAGATACTGACACTGAATACTAGTCGCTGAATATGTCATAATAGTTACTGATTGATTCAGAGTTACTGATTATTTCATAGTAGATACCAGATATTTTATAGTAGTTGTTGAATATTCTATAGCAGTTACTGAATAATTTATAGTAGATACTGATTCACTGTAGTTACTGACTAATTCTTAGTAGTTGATAAATAATTCATAGTAGGATTAATAAAAGAATAAGCCTAGATAAAATTACAAATGGTATTGTTTAAGGAGTCACAAGAACCTTACCCCTAATAAGTAATATAACACAACACTGATTTCACATACTGACCCAAGTAAAGACTTTCGATCTGTGTACTTGCGTTATTTTCTGGTCTGCAGGAACACTTGAGGTCAGATCTGCTTTTGCCCTCATCGATTCTCATTTTTGTTTCTCTGTCTCTCGTTCAGGTTTGGATCGATGCTGGTACTCAGATCTTCTTTTCTTACGCTATAGGGCTTGGAGCGCTTACTGCACTTGGCAGCTATAACCGATTCAACAATGACTGCTACAAGTAAGCTATAATGCTGAAATGGTTTTCTTCTTCTGAAGTCAGCATTTTGGTGTCTTTCAGCTTTTTTTTTTTTTCTGTAAATGCCCAGCGTCCTTCAGTTCATTTAAGTATCCTTTGGACTTTCCATTATCGTGTTTTAATGATGTGAAGAGCTGCATAATGGCCATGAGGATCATGTTAAATAAACAACAATGCAATGTCTTGTTGCTTTATTTATTAGGCAAGGTTTAAGGTTTATCTGCCAGCCTGCACAGTATTACTAAGATGCTAGAGATGTACGATATGGACAGAACACCATTCTGTCTTTATTCTATGACATATTGCAATTATGATTTGCATTACATACTAAAATATACTAAAACCAATTGACGAACTCTTGAATTTTTACGTGGTTAAATATTGGATTTCGTGATTCACTGTTGTCGAGGCCTTAATTCGTCCAAACATCTAAACCTATCATTGGTCACAGCACACAATAAAACATTCAGTGATTGGTCAGAGGCTCCTTTGCATACTGAAGACTTCTGCCACAATACTGAACGGGCGTTTTGTTTTGCTTGTTCTCCTCAGGGATGCATTCATGTTGGCCCTGATAAACAGTGGCACCAGTTTCTTTGCTGGCTTTGTGGTCTTCTCCATCCTGGGCTTCATGGCATCTGAGCAGGGCGTGGACATCTCAAAAGTGGCCGAGTCAGGTAAGAGTCTAGCAGTGCTCAGTTTTAAATGCATGCTGTATTGAGGATATATAGGTTGTTTTGATGAACTGTTTATTTACTCTGGAGTTTCACTATTCTAGACCCACTGCTATGCACAGTCTCATACTTCCTCTGTTCTAAGAGACCTGATACTATATAAGCGTATATTTGACATAGTGTGCCACTCCAACCCCTTTTGCTAGGACCTGCCTGAAATGATGTGTCTAAATGCGTTAAATAATTCAGTTTGAATCCAGTTGTTTCCAGTCCACATAGGAGAATGCTTATGCGAGGCTGGGGCTGATTGCACTACATTATTTATGGAATTCATATTTAATGCACATCTACAGAGTGATGGGGCAAAATGTGTGGTACATGTACTGACCAAGCCAAGCAAACATGTTGAAATCTGACTAATGAGCTGTAGGTCCTGATTTTGTTTGCAATATTCTATATGCATCATATGACATTATTTACTTTGAATATTTTTCAACAATATGAGCCAGATTGAACCACTTGAAAAACGTTTTATTTATATGTGTAAAGTACTGTCAAAAGTCAGAGACCATCCTTTGTTTGATTAATTCCTAGTCCAAAGAAGCCATTTATTTTTCAGCATCAGGAAAAACATATACATAACAGGCAATTACAGAGGCACCTCAACAACTAAATATAATCTAAAAATCTCTAAATGTTCAGTCTTAGAAGTTGGTTGCATTTTCTCGTGACCAAAGTCATTTCAAACACATTAAGTGATGATAAATTCTGGACTCTGGGATCACCAGTCCATGTTCTGAGAACACCAGCAGCTTCTTTGCGTCATTTGTAAAATATTTGGAGCTTGATTTTCTCCTCTCTCTGAAAGATGAAAGCTTTAACTGCTGTTTATCTGATGGTGACAGTTTTTGGTGATTTACCAGCTCTTGCACGGTTGTTAGGAGCCCTAATTTCTTTAAACTCTCTTCTAAAAATGGATAACTTGTCCTTGATGGACTGGAAAGTAAATAAACAAAGGGTGGCCTCTTTCACACAGTATACAATAAGTTAAAAAGTGCAATGAGGGGATTATTGTAGTTGTTTGTGTATTTGTGTATCTTTGCAAATGAATAAGGGTGAATGTAAGTTGTCCCAAAATGTGACCATTTGATATATTAATTTGTAATTCTGCTGGAATCTGAAAGTATTTGTGTTTTTGACTGTGTGTCTGAGAGACAGAAAGAATGTTTGTATGTGTATGTATGTATATATGTATGTATATTTGTCTGTATGTGTGTATGTTTATATTTATAAGAGAATGGAAAGAAAGAGAGAGAACAAGTTGCCCTGTATGTGCATATGTGTGTACACCCCATGTGTGTCTGAGGGGAAAGTGCTCGAGTTATAAAGCCAATCCTCCATGCACTCTACATCCATCCTAAACCACATCTTCATTTATAGTGCTCACAAGATGGATGAATGCAGTTTTACCTTTGCATCTTTATCAGCCTATCAGTGTTGCAATGAACTAAAGTGGAAGATTTTAATCATCTTATAGTGCTAACAAATTACATCCTAAAGTGTACAAGAGGGACTGGGGAAAGAGATCTGGCAAATATATCCATTTTGTTCAGACTTGAACTCTACACTCTGTGATTTTTGAAACAATTTCCATTTACATCCGCTATTATATTTGCAGTACATTTGTGTGGTAAATGTACATGCCTGAAGAGCATTCTTTCTCCATTCTGAGCCATATTTATGAGGGAATTCATTCTTTAGAGCAGAAGTTTTCAAATATGGGCCTTGAATCTAGTTTCCTGTCCTGGAAAATTTCATAATCACTATTGATATAACTAGCTGGCCGCTAAGTGTAAGTAATAATTGCTCTAAACATGCAATCTGTAATCGGACAGCTTAATATTTTGTCATTGGCTGATCTGTTTTGTATTTTATGCTGTAAATAACATGAGGCAGCTACATGCATTGTGCTATGTAGTCAGCTGCCTTTTACTTTCAGTGTACCACTCTATTTGATTTATGTTATTTAATTAGGCATCTGAATTTTTATTTAAACTGCCAGTTGGACCAAATAAACAGCAAGTAATGTTATTTATATTGTTTTGGCTGAAGGACTGTTATTGGTGTGTTCCATGTGCTGAAACCAATTAAGCCGTGAAAATTAATGATCAGTGCGTCTCTAACTACTGTCACACTTGGCACTGATTAGAAAATTCAGGACCAGAAAACTGGATTAAAGGCCTGTAATCGAACACCCTGCAGCATCTGTTATTGGTGAACAAGAACGGTTAACACACCTCCTTTTCCTTCAGCTTTATTTAAAGGAATTACTGCAAACCAAGGCCACCATTTTATATAGTTCCAAAATCACAGAGTGCAACCATTCGTGCCTTTTCTAATATTTCTAACATTTTTTCCCCAATTGAATACTTATAACTTACAACTAGGGTAGTTTAGTAAGAAAGTGCCAGGATTGTCTGGGTGCACTCTTAAAAGTTCCTAAAAGGGTTCTTTGGATGCCAAAGAACAGTGGTTCTCAAACTGGTATTTAGGAACCCCAGATTTAAGAACCACTGCCATAGAAGAAGCACTTTTGGTTGCCTAAAGCCTCTTTCAATAGATGCTTCTTTAAAGAATCATTTTTGTTAAAGAATCTTTTTAGAGTTTAAAGAACTTATACCAATACTATACCAGTTAAAGGTTTGTTTCTAGAACCACATAACCAACCCAAGAACCATTTACAAACTTTGTTTCTCTACTTTAGACAGCACACCCAAATCACCAACTTCCAGAGAATTCATACGAGCCAGCAGGACCCACAGCGGGTTCATTTAAATCTGGACATGGTTTAATACCAGTGATTTGACTGTGTTTAGCGTGCAAAAGTGTTACTACCCAGCATGCTTTGCAACAATGTTCATGCATGCAGAATGATTTTTAACATGTACATGTCTGATGTTAAACTTCAAAATTAGTGTAAAATGCACTTATTATACAACGATTTTGTTAAAATCAATAGCCAAGCTAGGGCTTGGCATAGATTTATGGAGCTTAAGTCATTCCATTTCTTTTACATTGGAGTAGTTTCTTTATGTGGGCTAAAACGAGCGATTTTGATGGTTTTTTTCAGCAGAATTAAACATATTCAGTGTCCCAACATGAATCAAATGATCTTAGTCATGGGCAAAGTCAGATTATATCAGGACTGCTCAGTTTAGGTGAGAAAGATACTTAACAAACTGCATGGGAATATTTTTAAACTGGACTTTTATCACTAGTCAGTGGATTAAACTTTATCCCAAAGAATATTTTGCCAAGAAGGCCTCATTCTAATCACGCCTGATTTAAAATTTGTTGTTTTTAATTGTAATGTCTGATAAAAATTTTAATTGACGAAGTGAAAAAAGGATGCTCTTTGAAATGGAAAATGAAATCATACAGAAAATATTGAGATATTAATTATCCAAATAAACCACTGCAGTAATCAAAGGTCCAAATCACTGAGCAAAAAGATCTTCCCTGTACACTGGAAAAGGTGATGCACTGAATTTGCTTGATTGTCATATGTAAATCTCTTACACATGAGTAAACTACACTCACTGGCCCACTTTATGAGGTACACCTGCCTTATATCTACACTAATTGTTCATTTTATCAGGCTCATTTATCATAAGTGCACTTTATAGTTCTGCTGTTGCACATAGTAGTACAATATGTTTTTCATTTGTAAGCTGGGTGTGCTCTGTGGTGGTGTCTAAACGTGCATATATTGCTCTAAATAGCACATCAAGGATGAAAAACTAATAAGTTACCTAAATAACAAGCAAATGAAATAAAGACAATTATCAAACTGTTTTAAAACACAAAAAACATGAAAAGACATATAAAAGACACATAGGATACTTGTTAGACACCCCTTCCAACACCCCCCCCACAACCCTCTGGATTTGCCATGGGTAATGTCTAGCAGACCTTCTACCATGTCTTGTCTCTTCAGTACTGAAAATGATCCACCACCCAAATAATACCTGCTCAGTGGTGATCCTATGGAGGTCTTGACCAGTAGCTTTCAAGTTTCTGCTGTGAATTATAAGTGATACAATACAAATGTGATAAAATACTTGAGGTAATCAAATAATTTCCAGTAAGAAACAATTGTCACATTAGTTTGGTTTATCGATAAACAAAGTTCCCACCTCCAAATAAACTTTAAACAGAAAAATGTTTTGCTGACATTCATAAAATATTACAGACCATTTCCTTAACCTACTTCACAAAAACCTTTGGAAATGTAGCTATTGATGAATGGGTAAAAGGAGGCTTACAGATTATGCAGAGAACCCCTTGGACGACAGTCTGTTTTTGCTTAAGTGCACTTACATAGACAACGAGTGTGGATACAAGGTGCTTAATAAAGTGTCCAGTGAATGAAAATGATGAATCTCAATACAATATGGACATAATATACAGTATGTTATATACAGTGTATTCAATTTATGATGTGCACAACTGAAACAAACTTACTTTTTTCAGTGTATCTCGCTTTGTGTCAGTGCTGAAGGTGCCCGCCATCCGCGCATGCTGTGAACGCACGGTCTGTTCTAAAGAGAGTTTCACCTTGCGGCAGTGCACCAGCTCACTGAACTTGTTGAGTCTATGGAAAGGACAGTGTGTTCTATGCCCAGAGGAGAGAGCCAGAGAGAGGGGACGAAAGACAGGAAGAGAGGCAGAGGATGTTTCTTTTCATGAATCCGTCGTGTTACTGAGTTCATAATGTCACCTTCATTCTAATATTACACAGCCGCTATTGGCTTCACATAACAAGAAGCAGTGTGCTGTTACAGTGCACTGAAATAAGCAGATTGCTTTTAGTGTAGCACTGTGTGGATGTCTGTGTTCTTTTTTGAGAGAATGAGACAGAAAGAGTGGTATGTGGAGTGTGTGTGTGCGTGTGTGTGCATGTGTCCTTGTCTGTCCTTGTGGTGTCTAATCTGAGTATTTTATATGAACGCGCTGTGGAGCTGTTGTGTGTGAATGTGTCCTCGAGGGAGGAAAATGTAACCTCAAATTTGGTCGTGTCGTTATTGTATGCGTAAGAGACATGATACGTAAACCACAGGTGCTTATTTTGTATTTCCTTTTTCATCCAGAATCCGTTCAGGTCACAGAGTTAGAGGGCAAAAGCAGATTTCCCCATCATGCCTTTGATGCTTTGATACTAGTTATCCTTGATTGTCTTCAGTCCCGTTCTATATCTTGTGATTTATATCTATTCATTTATTATCTCTATTATTATCTATATTTTGGCTTTAAGTATTAATTTAAGGATTATCTAACCAGGAACTTTGCCTCTTGAGATGTGCACATCTCGATTTCAAGAGGGGTCCTGGAGCTGACTGCCAATGCAGGTAAACTTCTGATATCTAATGTCAGCATTTACACCTCTTAATACAGCCCAGCCCAAGAGTTGCCTATAGATACTGCATCCGCAGGCCACATGTCGGCCTAGCACAGCCAGCCAGGGCCTCGCTGTTAGCGTAGCCTAGTGTAGCACAGCTAAATGCCAGTGGTAGACCTGTCCTCTGATACAGGAGCAGTGCATAGCATGGTGGAAATCCATACCAGGGTACAGGAAGAGACAATTTGCTCAATTTAAGTGGGCCACCTCCAATATTCTCCTGACCATCCAGTCTAACCCCACTAAACCTGAACACTATTAAAAAACCCACATTAATGATTCCAACACTAACCAGTGAACCCCAGAGTGAACCCCAGCAGATCTGTGGCTTCTTACCCAAAGTTTGGTATTATTAATAGGTTGTTTAGTATCACTGAGGATCTTTGTCATTGTATATCTATGGCCATTTTAAATAGTAATGGCTGCTATAGCACAGTTGATAAGAACAAGTCTTGTCTGTTGCCAAGTTAAGAAATCAGATTATTTTAATGTTTAAACAAGTATTCAGGAAAAGTGATTTCTGTTGCATTTAGCATCCAGTTATTGTTATGTTACAGTACAGCTAAATGAAGATGACACTGTGTTAGAGTTACATCCACCAGTACCATTAACATGGTGAATTTGATTCCCATTTGTTCTCTACAGATTTAAACAAATTGCATAAAATGTTTAAATTTGACTATAAACTAACAAAAACAAATAACTGTAGACTTGTGTGGTAAACTAACTAATAATTAGTAGGTTGTGATTGGCTCCTCTAAATTTAACCCATACTCACACACAGCCGTGAGTTTGATACACGTTCTTACTCAAAAGCATGACAGTGTCTCCCTTTGCCAGAATCTAACACCAGTAGTCACTGTACGCAAAACGACACAAAACCTTTCATCACTAACCCGCCTGACTGTGAATGAGAACACAACTCTCACTAGACAAAACCAAAACAAATTCAGACAAGTTGAAGAAAACCTTCCCCCACTCTGCCTTCTTTCTCTCACACAAACTTTCATTCAGGTGCTCCTTTCTTTTTCTTTCCCTCTCTTATCCCTCTTATCTTATCATTCCTCCCTCCCTTCCTCCCTTTCTCCCTCCCTCCTTCTCCCCCTCCCTTTCTTTCTCTTTTTCTTTCTCTCTCTCTCTCTCTCTCTCTCTCTCTCTCTCTCTCTCTCTCTCTCTCTCTCTCTCTCTCTCTCTCTCTCTCTATATTTCTCTGTATCTGTGCAGTTGGTGCTGTATGTGTGTAAGTGTGTTGTTGTTCATTGGCCAGCCTGTAGCTTGTGTTGATGAGTGTTTCTTCTGTTGCTCTCCTGCCTGCAGGGCCTGGCCTGGCGTTCATAGCGTACCCTAAAGCTGTGTCTCTGATGCCTGTGGCACCGGTCTGGGCAGCCCTCTTCTTCTTCATGCTGTTGCTGCTGGGGCTAGACAGTCAGGTTAGTGGCTGCAAATATTATTCACTGCAATGTGAAGACACTTGCCTTGTCTTGAGAGGTTTGACCTCTTAAAGAAATGCTCCAGCATTTTTCAACCTAATCTGCTACAAACCGTGAATGGAAACAAGCATTCAGACAAGTATTCTTTATTTTTATTTTTTAATATACGTCCTGTGCATATATGAACTTTTGACTTTCTACCTGTAAATAAGAACAACAATTATATATTATAAACACAAAAAAGAGGAAATGTCACCATGTGAAAAAGTACATACTTGTAAAGATTACAGTCCTACTTAATGCTACAAAATTTAAAATAAAAATGTTCTGGTGGAAATTGCACCTGGTGTCATAAAAGGTGTTCCCATTGATTGGGAAGATTTCCTGAAACAAATTCCAATCATGATGAAGGTGAACGAGCTTCCTACAGTTCTCAGGGACAACAGTATTAAACAACCCTCAAAAGGAATAATCTATATATCTAATATAGTCCTAGCAAATACCTTAAATTTCACTGTCAGCATAATTTGTTTGAGAATATGCAGCCATGGAATTTCATGCAGTGAATGGTTGCTGTAAAGGTGCACCATGCAAGATTTCTTTCAGTCACTTGAAAAAAGTTACAGGATGACCTGAAACCAGTTGCAACAGTTACACAAAGAACAAAAAACTTTGAACTGCACTGCAGTCATCTCTGTTCCTTCACCCCACTCAAAACTGTTCTGCACAGAGATGCATGGCTGAAAAGTTGAACAAATAATTCCAAGAATACCAAACCCACAGTAAGGTATGGTGGTGGGAGAATTATGGGGCTGCTTCATCTCACTGGTTGAATCTGCAGAAAAGATAAATGTTTCAAGAAGACAATGACCCCAAACTTACAGCTAAAATGACTCAAGAAATAGATGAAAGTGCCTTCATGGCCTAGCCAATCTCCTGACTTGAATCCCATTGGAAATGTACAGAGGATTCTGTGTGTAAATCCAACAGTGGAACCCTCATTACCTTGGAATTGAAGAGAGTTTGCCAAAAGTAATGGACCAAATTGCACCAGTATGCTGCCAAAGACTAATTATATATTACCTTAGACTTTGCCAAGTTATAATTGCCAACAGTGGCTTTGCAACAAAGTGCTAATGTTATTCATTTGTATGTAAATTGTGTACGTTTGATGTGGACACATGCAGTGTCTGAACACTTGTTTCTCCTCGCTGTATGTATCATGCTGTTGATTGTCATGGACAGTAATTTTGATGTGTTTTCCTGTAATTAGAAAATATCAGAAAACATACTGCCTCAAAATTCACAGCAGAAGACATTGGGCAGCTTCTGAGTACATGACTATATAACTATAACCATTGAACTCTAATACAGGTTTCGGGGCAAGTCAGACATGAGAGAATGTCTTAATAAAGATGCTTCTATGAAGTTTTATTCTGCATTTGAACAGCATTTGTTTTTGTTTTTTTTATGTGGTGCTTCTTCTGTAGCACAGCAAAAAGTAGTTCCAGTTACTTTCACTTTCCCTAAGATTATCTGCTGTCCATGACAGTCAGGCAAGAGTCTGTAAATACTCCACCTAAAACATACAGAATTTCTACAAATCTCATCTCCAAAAGAACAAATTATACAGATTTACAGCTTTGCAAATACCAGTGACTGAAGAATTCATGAAAGCGGCCTACAGAAATACGTGTTTTGCATAAATATTTACTAACAGAATTCATTAAATGCCTAGTGAATTCTATGGTAACTGACAACCCATAGAGTCTGAAGTGGCTGATACAGTAGGCTGTAGGCCTTTAAACTGTCGATGGGTATTTAATTTACATTTGAGACAGAGTGAAGTAAGTAATCATGCTTTGACTAGTAGAGCAAAATTCAGTGTAAAGAAACTGTTGTAAACCCTTTCTGAATGCACCTTCAAAAAAATCCCCATTGCCTGCTAGACACATTTTCCACTACCACTTTTGGAGGAGAGGTTTTATAGAGCTAGGACTTCATGTCTTTCATTGCTTTATTAAGTTACCAGTATCTGTAGCTTTGTGTTTTAGATTTGTTTGAGAAAAAATTCCAATCATAAATAACAAGATAGAGGATTCGACTGTGCTGACATGGTTACTTGGTTAAAGTGATGAAGCCACAAGTTAATCAATATAATTTATTTGTCTTCTTTTACAGTTTGTTGGAGTGGAAGGTTTTGTAACTGGCATTCTTGATCTTTTCCCTGGAAAGTATTACATGCGTTATCGTCGAGAAATTGCTGTGGCGATCTGTTGTTTATTGTGCTTCATTATAGATCTCTCCATGGTTACACAGGTAAATCTCCTTTATAAAGTGTTCATTTATTAACTCAATTGAGCTGTTACTATAAATGCTTTTATCCAACCGTCACAGATAACATAATGGAGATAAGATAACTGGAGTTTATAGTAAGCCTACCCGACCATAATCACTATGAAACATATTGCTGCTGCCAGATCAAAACCTCATATCTCCATTTTTGGAGTTTTTCAGTTTTTGAAATAATTTAAAACTACATGTTGCTCTTTACACTGTGTGTAAATTTCATGATGAATAGATAAAATTAAACAGACCAGAATGACTTGGAAAAAAAAGTCTTGTTCCATTGACTTACATTAAAAGTAAAGTAGGTTTTTTCCTTCTTCTGTAAATTTATCATTTTGGAGATAGGAGGTTTTGTTCAGACAACAGCGACATTTAAATAAATAGTGTAATTGATGGGGATGATATACATGATTAATTTGCATTTTAATACATTGTAGTGTAATTACTGCAGGATAAGTTATGATTAATTTTCTCTGAAGGACATTTCAAGGGCACTGAGCTTATTTTTTGTGTTTTTCTTTGTGTGCCTAGGGGGGGATGTACGTCTTCCAGCTTTTTGACTATTATTCAGCCAGTGGTATGACCCTGTTGTGGCAGGCATTCTGGGAATGCGTGGTTGTCGCCTGGGTTTATGGTAAGAGTTAAGCTTAAGCTACCACTTAAATGATGATAACTTCCCATTTTTGATTTCTGTTATACTTTCATTTACTTCCTTGATAATGTGTCCACAACTTGTTTACTAAAGAAGATGTTTTCCCCTGCAGTACCCAGGCACAGTTGTAAATTTTCCCTTTTCCAGCAAAAAACCCTGTCCTACAACTAAATCATGGTCCTACTGTGTTTGTCTGCAGGTGCTGACAAGTTCATGGATGACATCGCCCGTATGATCGGTTACCAGCCTTTCCCTTGGATGAAGTGGTGCTGGTCGTTTATTACTCCATGTGTTTGCATGGTGAGAGTCAGTTTGGATTATTATATCCAGCTCTTTTGGCTCTAAGTGTACATCTAAGCCAGTTCTCCACACTCTGGCTCTCTTACTCCCAGCACTGTTTCAGTTTGTGTTTCCTGCTCTAAAACTAAACTAGGGCAGCGTCTGACACAGTACACTTATCACTATATAATGACATAATGGAGAATATCTAACAATCCCACATGCACTGCAAATTTTGTATCCAGCAGAAATAAAATACCCATAAAGCAGTGTGTTGTGTACCACAGAGTGTGGCTGCTGTCGCAGATTAATGATCTAATGAAAGGAACTTTAGTGTGTGAAAGTGTTTACTTAAACCATGAATTCTGTTCCTTATAATATTGTTATATAATAGTGCTCCTTATTTTCCATTCGAGGGAAAGGTGATTCTGTTCATTTTTGTTCCGTGTAATAGTGATTTATATAAAGTCGGGAATAGTGACTAGGGGACAAATACTGTTCCCTATAATAAAGCTCCACATACTGCTTCAAAGTAGGTAATGGTGATTAGGGGACGTTTACTGTTCACTATAATAGCCTTATATAATGCTCAAATGTAGAGAACCATGATTAGGGAACAATGTCTGTTCCCTATAGTCGTGTTTTATATAGTACTCAGATGTAGGGAATAGTGATTAGTAGACTGATTAATTTTTTTAATTAATTAATTTTAATGTGCTATATAGTCCTTCACTGTAAGGGGCAGAGATTAACTGACAATTTCTGCCCCCTATAGTATTTTATATGGTGCTCCAATGTGGGGAACAGTATTTAAAAGACCATTTCTTCCATTATAATATTGTTCTATTTAGTGATCCAGTGAGGGAAATAGTGATTAGGGGACCATTCCATATAATACCTTTTAATAGTGCCTATGGTTCTCCAACATAGAGAACAGTGAATAGGGGACCGTTTCGAACACAGCATGAAGTGGAATGAGAAGGAGCAGAGGTTAACTGTGACTAAAAAGCAACCTTTTCACCTCATAGAATACTTCTGTTTAATTATTAAAGGATGTTCATACCTTGCATAAGGAAGCAGATTCACCTTCTGCTGTTAGGGAATCAGAAGTGAAGTACGTGTTGAGTACATTTTGTTCTTTCTCCAGAGTTGGCACTGAACCTGTTTGTGTTTTTCTCTTTCTCTTCTCTCAGGGTATATTTCTGTTTCACCTGCTGAACTACAAGCCTCTTACCTACAACAATGTGTATGTGTACCCGTGGTGGGGGGAGGTGATTGGATGGTGTCTGGCTCTTTCCTCCATGCTCTGCATCCCTGTTAGCCTTGTCTACAAACTCTCCGGAGCCAAGGGAAGCTTCAGAGAGGTGCGGCCCACACATACTCTGATTTCAGCATGGACAGTAAAATTGCTTACAGTGCATTGGATGTAAATTAACACTTTAAATCTAATTAACATGCTAACATTCCTACACTTTATATTTTCCACCAGAAATAACTTACCCAAATCTCAAGGCCTTCTACTCAGACAGTCCATTTAAAAAATTTCTTGTTTTATGTAACCTAAGTGAACTACTTCAACTTAAAAATAAGTTATCAGAGCAATAATCTGTGTTACGTTCTGTTATTAAGTCCAATAAAACCTAAGTTTTAAGGTTACTTACTTTAGTCATTTTTTTATGCAGTGTTCATAATTTAGAGGCAGTTTTATAATGTAAAGTAACAGCGAAGCCCTCAAAACTGCAGAAAACGTTTAATTTGGTACAATTCTACTGTAGATAATTCATGTTTTTTTTTTTCCACATCAAGCCACACAGTAAAACACAGTCTTATCACCAACATTATATTAACTAGAATTGACCTCCATCCAATTGACTGGCATTATTTACATTTATGACTACATAACTCACATATTTGTTTCATGGTAGTTACTGAATGATTGAAAGTTAATGTTCAAATAAGCCTTAATAACAGAATAAGCCCCAAGAGTTAAAGAAGTTAAATTTTACTGTCCAGTGGACACAAACCTAATTCCACAGTGAGGATTCAACTGTGCAGATTTTAATGAGGCTTGGGGGTAATCCTTAGTTGTGCCCCTTAGCCCACTTGAGTCAAATTCAACTCATCTGTGCTAAATTTAACTCTGGCCCAGTGTGTTTCACTCCACAGGATGTAAATGGAAGCTGGTTAGTTTTACTGTGTACACAGTGGCTAGATAGAGTGATGAAGTTGTACTGTGCTTGTGCCCACAATTCCCTGCTCGGCTGCATATTTTCAGTCAAACCAAACACTTAAACCAACAAATGCCAATATGTACCAATCATCTAAACACAATAATGCAATAGAGCCAGTGCATGAGTTTTTTATTTGGGTCAGCCGTTCCTTGGTGACTCATTGGCATATGAAAGTAGTGTGTTTAATTGGGGTAAGTGGGCTAATGGCTTTCCATCGATTTTTACTGGAAATAGAATATAATGCCTTCCCTGCAATGGTGTTCAGCCCAAACACAGTCAAAGCAGAAGTTGGGAACTGTGAGAAAACTTCACCTAACACTTTTTAAGTAAGGAAATTAATGGAAAATACTTTGGTGGGAAACCCCTTTGACATACAGTACTGTGTGAAAGTCTTAGACACCCAAGGCACATTTTCAAAATCTACTTATTTGTGTATTCTGTCTTTATTTGCTGAGAAAAGTGTTAATATTTGAATGAACAAAATTTATAGAATATTAATTAATAATGACTATACATGATTATCCAGTATTATATGTAGTTAAAAAGCAACTCCTGGTTTGAATCAGTGCTTCATTAAATTGTGCTCATGATGTAATTGATGATATGACTTTATTCTAATGTATATTGTGATAAACTCACTGCTGAGGTAAAGTGTTTAAAAATTTGCTTAGTTGCCTAAGACTTTCGCACAGTACTGTACTGCATGAAAAAAAAATCCCAGGAGACATTAAAAAGAGAAGTCCATCAGATTCTCACTAAAATAGGCATAAAGAGTGTGGACTTCTGCTTGTGTTCCAGTTATCAGTGATTTACTCCATTTATCTATTACATTTATCATCAGAATTCTATCAACTTCAAACCACCATCTGCAGATAACGTGTAATTTATAGCTCTTTCTGGACTGCAGCACTAAATAATGGGATTCAGATGAAAGTGTACAAAAAGTGTGAATAATTCAGTTTCAGTTAGTAGAATCCTTAACCTACATTAGTCATCATAGCTCTTCTGGTTGAAGTTTCTAAAGAGGCTTTTAAAAACACCGCCCTGAGTCCCTTGTTACATTTTAAAATTTGGGAATAAAGGGAAATGGCCAGATTGTAGCACCTACGTGCCATCTGGGGGGTTTTCTCACTCTCTGCACCTTTAAATGTTAACTCAATCTGAACTATATGTCCATCACAAAAAGCCTTACAATACACTGGAAAAAAGTGATGCACCAAATTTACACAAAATGTGTACATAGTTTCTACATTAATAATAAAATATGGTACATCAACACAATTCTTGCAGCATGATATATCTTACTTATGGTTATTACAGTTGTATACACAATTTTGTACTACACACCTTCTACAAGTAACAAACATTTTAGTGCACAGTTTCTGATGATTTGCTGAGTTTGACATAATGACATAATAAAAAAAAATAAAGCAGAGCTTTAGCACAGGCCATATTTTTTTCCACTGTTAAGATTAGCAAATGAACAGTAACCTTGCAAAAAAGTGTGCAGATGTTTTCTCTTTTTAGGATGTTTTAACCTTTTTTCTTGTAAAATCAACATATAATGTGTGGCTCAACTTTTTATATCTGCAACATTTGAATCAAGTAAATTCCAATGGTTTTAGTGTTTTTCAGTGCATAAAGTCACTCAATTGATGCTATTATTCTTTATGTGCAGCGCTGGGAAAATCTGACCAAACCAGTGTGGGGTGCCCATCACCTGGAGTACATGGCGCCTGACACAGACATCAAAAGCTTGGCCTCCCTGTCCCCAGGTACTGAGGAGAACAAGGTCATCATCTTTGAGAGTGTCATGTAGACTAATCATCTGCAGTAAAGCCCATACCTGCCCTCCAAAGACAAGCTGCTAGTAACAACTTTTTATTGCAGTTTAATTAGGGGTGCACAATGTGTTGGCAAAAATGTAATGTAATTGTTTTAAACGGTTTTATGTTGTAATATCAGCCCATAATTTAGCCCTTTTTAGCTGACGCACACACAGAAACAAGTAATCACGAGTGCTAGGCATCTCCATACTTTTTAGCTCTTTTAAAAGACTAGCATGGTGGATAACACTGTCCCGCAACATCACAGGATTGATTACCCGTCCAGACAAGAACACCAGATTCAGCAATACAACTACTAATGCTACATTTTGCTAATGTACATGTCAGCTATATGTGAAATATTTACATAAAATAATGCAAAGGTTTACAGCGATTGTCATGTCTGATTTAGCTCTCACAGCTATGTAAGAGTAATCAGTGTTTATATTAAATTAATCTGTGTTAACCAACTAATCATTAGTGTTTTAATGTTATGTTCACTGCACTTCATGTGCCTTTCGAGTGACCTCACAGAGCAAAAAGTTAAAACTACACAGTTCTATGAATCGGTATTGTCCATAAAAATGATCAGTTGTTGTTATCAGGCCAGAAATTCTATATCATACCTCCCTAATTTAAACTGATTTTTAACCTTATAGCAACAGTCAGAGCAACATGATATCTTTAATGCAAGAAGGAGTTGACAGGAAGGTGATGGCTGATTCATTGCTGCTCCATCTCTCACTCACAAAAATATACTGAGTGTATTCAGCAGAGTGTGCACTGTAATTTAAATGTAGTGCACTGTATTTAAATTTAGCTGCACACTAACAGCTTGTCATTGGAAAGGCGATTGGGTCAGGCAGGGCAGAAACATCTGAGGTGTAGCTCATCTTCACCATCACCTCCTCACCTCTCAGAAAAGGGCAGAATTCCCACAGGCCACTTCACACAGGTTTCCTTTACATTCACACAAACCAGCTATGTGTGCTTCAGATGAGGGGTGTTACAGGGCAACACATGGAGAGGTATTGGCCTGTCCAGTACAATCTACAGACTTATTAATGACCATTTAGGCATAGATGTAGTTGGGGCCTCTACATTTAAAGTAAGGGCCAAAAATGTCGTATCTATGGTAACGTTGTTCCTAAGTATCTTTTAATACAGTATTAATTTTACTACGTATTTATGTAAATTTAGGCTACAATCATATTAAAAGTAGTTTTTATGCTGTAGACTTTACACTACTAAAAACTTATACTAATAAATATACTAAAATTTTGAGGTCTTTTTTACGTTTTGTTTCTAGTTTTCCTTTGTTGTTTATCTTTATTACCCGGTGAAGTTGAAAAAACAGCCGTCCAGTAATAATATTGTAAATAAGCTGTTTCAAATAGATAAGGCCATATTAAAAGTTAATAAATCTCCTTTTTATTGCCGACTTGAAGTTTTATTGAATGTGTCTGCGTGCAAGATGTGAGACATCAACATTGTGTGTAAAACACAATTCAGTTTAACCCGTGTGCCAAACAGCATGCTTTTTTCCATCTCTATTCAGAGAATGGATTTGGTTGCCATAAACAATCGAGATTTTATCTGCCTAGTTAAGAATATACTGTATTTGTGCTATGTCTTGTCAGTAAATGGTTTTGGTGATATCTAAAACAGCTGTCCTTGTAGAAGCGAGGCAGCTGTCCTGAGTGAGGGAAATTTGTGAAGGTGCCTACAAACCACAGTGATCAGTGCTGCACTTTTGTTTTTCTTTTCATATTGGATTTTTGTAAATATATATGATTTGAACACTAAATTTGGATTCAATCTGGAATTAAAGCAGAGTCAGTTATGGTGTGACTTATGCTTAAGTTATAATCTTGAAAAATGTGGCTATTACAGAACAGTGATTTTGGAATATTTAAATAAAATCAGTAAACGTGAACAGATCAGATGACCATAAATGTACAGTGTATGAGTTCAGTGCAGGCTGTATGAAGGTGGGAGGACTACCACAGACAGGAACTGCAGGGGCTTTTTGCCAATATCAGTGGAGGTCTATAATAATAATAATAATAAGAAATAAATTCTTTAGCTTAAGGTTTCTGCAGTGATGATTTACAGCATAAGCACCAGAGGTGACAGTTGCCAAACTTTGCCTTTTATTGTTTGTCTTAAGAGCCCATTGATGAGCATTAATAGCCAAGTTTCTAGCAGGCCTTCCAATGAACCGGCCTAATCACAAAACTGTGGGAATTCTGCCCTTTTTCTTTATGATAGAGAATACACTAAGCCATTATAACGTCATTGTAGAAATACTTAGAATGTAAAAAATAGATGAAATGATGTACAACTTCAAAATGCATTTGCACATTGTTGTAAAAATAATCTTGCTAGCACTTTTTAATCGTGTTAGGATAAGACTTTTTTGTTTGTTTAAGTTTTACATATTGTGAAATAAATCAGAGATTTATTTTGTGAAGGCTTTTATTTTGCTGATACACACACAAAAAATCTCTCTATATATACTATAAATATGTATTAAATATCTGTGTGGTATATTTTAAAAGTTTGCTGCAGTATGAATTTTGAATTTTTGATAAAGAATAAACTTTGGAAAGGGAGTTGTTAACGAATTGCTGCAATGCCATTGCAGAGAGGAATATAAGTCAGCACATTGGATTGATTTTATTATAAATATCAAAGCTTGTGTGTATTTGTGTGTGTTAAGTACAGTATTTTCTGCTGACAACCCAGGGACCAACTAGTGATATTAAGTACTTTCCATTTTTTACAAATTGATGGAAATGAAGCAAATTTCACCTTTCTGTGATTGAAAACAGTTCTCTACAACATACATGTGTAATTCAGAAAAGGTTGTAAATTGGAATTTTATTTATATATATTTATTTGACAAGATGTTAAATCTGTGTTTGGATTCAATGTTCTGTTCTTTCTTCTATGAACAGATATATGCCTTCAGCACACTGTCCATTGAAATTAATATAATCCCTTAGTGCTCCTTAGTCAGAGCATGCTAGCCTTGTGCTAGCTTGGAGTTCATGGCCTTCTGATTAGACCAAAACCAGCAAAACTGCCCATAATGATGACTGATCCCTGTGTTGTGTTGGCCATTGTGACACACTAAAGCCACTTTAGAAGAGTCCCCCCCCTCTTTACAGTCCTTTTGTCCAAGCAGGGCCCTGGGTTGGTCACTTAATATGTTACATAGTCATTGTGTGTCGAAAACAAAAATGAAATGTACATTACCAAAAAAGAGAGAAAAAAATGGTCATTTCATTTTTTGTGCTCTGCCAAATTGTTCTCGACAGTATCTTTGTCCCAAAGACTTGCTAACAGAAAACTATAGGGTGTATGTAGTCTAGTTAGTCGTTTGGATTAAAAGGGAAAGATTTTAGATATAAGTTCTTTTAGATATTTTAGAGTGCAAATTTTACATTCACATAATTAAAACACTAAAATTATTTACAGTGTTATACTTTACTATAAATGGAGACAGCTCTTACTTTTAAATATTATAAATTAATTTGCTAAAAATCTCTTTGTTTTAGTAGAGCTATGAAGTACCTAAAATAATTATTAATATTATAAAGTACTAATAATTAACCAGTGTTATCCAACCGAATATACTGTGTATGCCCTAAAAGAGAATCTTTTCCAGAAATGTACTAAATATCTCACTATATGTTCATGTAATCAGATTTACTTAATGAAAACAATAGAATTGTTTATGAAGTTGTTCCGGTACTCTCATGTTAAGTGATGGACGATAAAAAAGGGGGAAACTAAAAAAAACACTCTGCCATGCTGTTAGGGACATACGGGGTAGAATATACGCGTAGACCACACAAGATTTTAGTGATAGACTATAAAAACCCTTCGGATGAGGATACTGTCTAGAAGGTTCTCAATAGCACCGTGGATTTGGTGATTAATTCAGTGAAATCTTTAATTGTTGTGCTTTGTAACATACTGTGAGCTGTAACTATGGTCTTCCATCCGTCAGCTGAAGTAGTAATAATAACAGAAATGAAGACTTGTACAGTAAATGTCATTGACCACGCAGGAGTCGATCACTCATCTTGCGGTATCCCTCACCATGTAAAGGGCTTCATGCTTTATACCACTGTGATTGTGCTGAAGATCCACTCGCCCATATCAAAGCAACAAATGGCAATAAACTAACTCCATGAGAACATGATGTGTGCGTGTGTTCATTTTGGCTGTGCAGCGGTAGAGGACATGGCAGATAGTGATGGTGCTCAGAGTTCACACATACTCCAGACATACGTTATACACTTACACTCCTGGCCAAATGACGTGTTCTGTGAAAAGAAGTTTACACATCCTCTACAGAGAACAAACTTTCTTGCCAATTTTAGTGCACATTCTTTATTTGTTGAGTTTAACATTTTGAGAAAAAAAATGTGCTGTAGTTTTTGCACAGGCCAAATTTTTTCCAAAATATATTAAATCCAGCAAACAAACTGTAATAGTGCATTACGATGTTTAGAAGTGTGTTCTTTGTAGAGGATGTGTACTTATTTTCACACCTATTTTCACACACAACTTTTGCAAATATATTTCTCTGAGGTTCTTGGATGATGCATTAGAGCAGAGCCACAGAAAAAAGATTTTTGGTTCTCTAAAGAACATTCCAGTGGATGCTTTATACGCAAGGGTGACGGTTGACACAATGTAAAGGTTCTATAGCAGGGGTGACCAAATAAACAACTGTAGTTTCATTAATCATTAATTAAAAGGAATTTTAAGAATATTTTAAGATATAAATACAGTATAAAAACAGGATTGTTTTCTCCTCGGGTGAAAGTGGGGTTGGGGTAACTTTCTAGCAGGCCGCATCAAATGTCATCACGGGCTGACTTTGGTCCACAGGCCTCACTTTGGGCAGCTCTATATCAATTGAAGGTGTTCCCTAGAGTTGCACATACAAGCAAATAACCATTTAAAAGCCATTATTTTAAGTGTAGAGCTAGTGGATATAGAAATTCCAATTAAAGTTTTTTTTTCTAGAAATATATGTCAAAACTAATGCTGAAACTGTAAAAATACAAATTTTCCGACCAACAAATGGCAGTGAGCAGCCAATGAAGTTATATTTTGCTGTTGTTGGAACAAAAACCGTGTTATCTCCAAGCGGATAACTTTACAGGAGAAGGAAAAAACCTACTTTACTTTTTATGGAAGTCAATGGAACCAGAATTTTTTCCAAGTCATTCTGGGCTTTTTCTTTTGGTTCATTCATCATGAAGTGTACACATAATGTAAAGGCCAATATGCTCTTTCAAATTATGTCAAAAACTGAAAAATGGAAAAATAGACAGCGACATCAGTGACTTACAAGTGGACTCAGGATTCTAGATGACACACAAACTTACCGAAGTTACATCTACATTTACACACACATTTACAATAAAGCTACTTTTACAAGACTCAGGATTCTCAGGAGGCAGGAGACAAATACTCCAGACCTCCATGCTTTCTTTTTCCATGTGGTGGGCATATGCTTCAAGAAGCACCTGAACGTAGTGAAGTCATATTTACTAATTAACCATTATATACAATCTTCTGATGAACACTTGAACACAGAATAGGAACCACTGGTGATCCATGAATTTCTAGCACTATAAGGGTTGACCCCTAAATAACACTTGTGTGAAAAATCCTATTTATTACAATTGTTTGCAAACATTTGAGCAGAAGTTAACACACCCTCTACAGAGAACACTTATGCACACTTTAATGCACAATTACTGTTTATTTGCTCAATTTAACAACTTAGGGAAAAGATAAAATATGGAATATAAACGTTTTTTTTTTGTTTGTTTGTTTTAATATTTTGTGTTTTCTCCAAATATGTTAAACTCAAATAAATAGACAGAATTGTGCCCTAAAGTGCCATATTTAAATGTGTTCTCTGTAGAGGATGTTAACTTATTTTCACTTACACACTGGGAGTGTTCAAATTTTTGCACACCACTGCACTTTTAAAATGAACTTTGTTTACAAGGCCAAATCTTTATAAATGCTAATAAAACCGTGATGTAATGTGTCTGGCTCAACTCGTACAGTGGACCATGCATTGTCCAACTGCTCTCCTTAACTTCCCTGACCATGCAGTTGTCATGAGCCCACCAGGAGGAGTACCGTGTGAGACCCAGCTTTATCCTGATGCGGTTCAAACTGGTTTCACTGACGAAAGGCCCAGTTTGTCAGGAAGAGGGCAGCTGCCATATTAAGCATGGGCAGTGCTCCACTGAAGCCTGTTGGCTATGTTTAGCCTGCCAGTTTCTGCTCTATTTCTGACCCTCTGTGGATTGCTGGACAACAGCTGACTGTTCTTCTAATGCTGACTCCATCAGGCCAGTGACACAATCCATACATGCTGCACGGAGCACACATGCGCATGTCTGATCACGTCCACTGGTCATCTTCTGATTTTGCAGGTCTTAAATTGCACCATATAAAGCTGTGAAGTTAATCATACAAAGACAGCAGATAAGAAAGAGAGATAAGACAGAACATTGTGATTGTGCCAAGGTATTCGGTTTGCTTGGGTTGCAGTGGCAACTGGGCTCCAGTTCAGGAAAGGCTTTGAAAGGCTCAGTAGCAGAGAGTTCTATAACTGAGTGATATAACATGTTGCATTGAGTCAACTTTCCACACTGGGATAATTACCAGTGCAACATTCCTATCCATTACACTGTAAGTGAATGGAGTTCTTTCACAAGACGTTACAGTTGGCAGGACCATTCCACAAATTTCTGGGCTGCTGTGCAAATGTACCCTTTGAGGGCCGCCTTCTCATCACTTGTTGCTTGAAAATAATTATATCAACTACATATCATTGCTGTCATAACTAAACTTCAAATGCATTTTTTTTAACTATGTGAAAATTCCAGCTGCCCTTTATGTAATCAGTGAAGTGATTGAATTGGTCCAAAATTGCTTGGAGTGAAATTTCAGTCCATTAAAATTTTCATTCATGAAAAACAATGCAGCCCTACTGTGCTACTTAATAAATGAACTTTTCATGTGTGCTTTCTGTGGGCAGCAGTCAACATTCAGAGTTGGGTGGAGTGTCTTAAACCTAAAGATAGTAGTAAAGCAGCTTTTCAATAGGAATTTGAGTCATAGCAGCTCAAAAAAAAAACTTGAATAACTTAAAAGAACTGCAGAGGAACCTATTCATACATCCAGCTTCATCAGTGTAAGAACTGAAGTTTGTGCAAAGCTGCGCAAAAGTCAGAGACCCTTTATTTATTTAATTTCCAATCAAAACAGCCATTAAGTATATTATTTATTTTTCAGGAGATATTGCTGATGATATAAGGTATAAAACAGTCCACTTGCAATGAAGGGAAAGTCAAAGGAAAATAAGTGAAAAACTGGAGTTTTCAAAACTGTCCAGAGTCCTGACTTCAACATCACTGAGCGTTTTGGGAGAAAATGCAACCAACTTCTAAGACTGAACTTTGGAGGTGTGGATAAATATCCCTGCAGATTTCTTTGAGGAACTGAAAGTCCTTCTCCCAAAAACAGCAGAAGCTGTAGTAAAGGGAAAGTGTTTATATCTTTTATTACACACTAAATACTGAAAACATTTAGTTGTTGAGGCCACTGGTAAATATGTTTTTTTGCTTTTTTCCTTCTGAGGGTAAATATTGAACAATTCTTCTTAATGCCAAGTGGACTTGGGGATTAAATAAAGTAGGGGTGGTCTCTGACTTTTGCACAGTAGTACATTACTTTCCTCACAAATATACTTGTAAAGATATGATTTACATATAAGATAATTTACTCACATCAGGAAGGGAAAAGTCAAAGAAAAACAAGTAAATGTAATATCATTTGAAAATACTCAGGAAAGTATAAATCCATTTATACTTAAGTGTTACTTAAGCATATGTTAAACTATGTAAATGTAACTAGTTACTACCCACCCCAGGTTCCGCTGTACTATAGTGAAGGTGCAGACTGCACCATTTGTGTCTCAACATGGGGAGAGTCCATATTCAAGTTCTCTTAAGGGTGCCACCCAAGTGACAAGAGGGGACCTGCCCCAATAACAGTTCCATACCTTTGTTTCTGAGAGTGTAGAGGCCCTTAGCAGTTTATACTATTGCTCCAGCTGTGAGGCTCCACATTACATGCAGTCTATTTTGCCCTGTAAAGCACAAAAATGAGCTTCCAGAAGCAGCTTGATGCTAAATGAATGAGGCAAGTGTTAATATGTATTTGTATTCTCATGCCTGCTGTTCTTCTTGTTGATTCACTGTGGTTGATCTAACTGCTGAAAGCTGACTCATTTTTCCAATACGGCACACACACTGAACTCAGGCGCTTCATGCTTGGTTTCTGCAGGTCAAAATCAATTTTCCATTTCAAATAGCCAAATAGCCTGCTGAAGAAAGGCCTGGCTCAAACCACCTGAGACGTGGTTCCATTTCTCCTGTGCCAGTGGAATAAATGACAAGCTGGGAAACGGAGTCTTTTGACCTTCTATTGGTGAAGTTTGGTCTTCACTAGATCTACCGATAGATCAGAAGCACAAAACCCTTCAGAAAGTCAGCTCTCCGAGGACCGCAAAGACTCCGAGGCTGGGGGGCTGAACTGTGGGCTGTGAGATAAGGCTTCAGGTTAAATAATCAGGCCAAGTTCTTACGATTCCAGAATGTGGACTGAATGAGTAAACAGGTTGGAGTGTGTGAACCTCCTTGAAGCGTTTTAACCTCATTAAATGACCTACATGTAGTTAACAAACTATCCACCACAGAAGGCCTCAGATAGAGGACAATAGCATTATTACTCTGGGTTATCGACATACACAAACATTCAGCACATCTCAGCACTGCCCTGTGTTTTGCACACAGGTACAGCATGAAAGATTAAGATAAGATTAAGAGATACTTTTTTGATCCCACAACCGGGGAAATTCCACCTCCGCATTTAACCCATCCATGAAGTGAAACACCACATACACACTAGTGAACACACACACTAGAGGGCAGTGAGCACACTTGCCTGGAGCAGTGGGCAGCCCTATCCACGGCACCCAGGGAGCAGTTGGTTAGTTAGTTAGTGTCTTGCTCAAGGACACCTCAGTCATGGACTGTCGGCCCTGGGGATCGAACCGGCAACCTTCCGGTCACAGGGCCAGCTCCCTAACCTCCAGCCCACGACTGAATCTCTGATTCAAGATAAAATTGTCTGATATCACTGCTGTTTTCCCACTGGCTGTTTTTCCAAATTATTTCTCAGTTTATAGGACTGTTATGATTTTTTTTGTGGAAGTATGATGAAGTGAACAGTGTAGTAATGAAACAGCAATGAAGGTACATTTGTTTACAGTATTATCTGCAATCAAAGTATGGATCATCCTTTTAAGCACATGATACACTATTACAGCAGCTGTAGGTCAGGGTTAAGAAATACATTATTTAGTATCTCAACAGCTTAGTGCCACAGCTTAGCAACAACTACCCTACTTATTTTTTCATAGTTTAGTATCGTAGTTTATAAACTAGTAAATACAGTTTAGCATTTTCATAGTTTAGTATGAGTTTACTAACTACTAAATTGTTTATTTCCATTTCCACCTGAGTTCACCAACAACTACATTATTTTCTGTAACAATTTCAGTATCATAGTTTAGCAACAACCATACAGTTTAATATTTCTATAGTTTAGTACCATAATTTACTAAATAGTAGTTTTCAGTATTTTTATAGTTTAGTACCATAATGTACTAAATAGTAGTCTTCAGTATTTTATAATTTAGTACCAGTTTCTCAACTACTACTCAGTTTAATGTCTACAGTATCTCTACAGTACTAGTTTACTATTTCTGTGTCATATTTAGTTTACTACTATATTTACCAACTATTACATCATTTACTATTTCCATACAATTATGGAAAAGCCTGCTGTGTCATTTAGTTCAAAGTTCAGGCTTGAAGAGGGTCGCATATCTTGCTTCTTATAATCCAAATAATCACAAACACATTCATCGATGTTAAGGTCTGGACTCTGGGGCGGTCAGTCAAGAGAAAAGAGCACAGACAACACCAGCACCTTCTTTGACTTGCAGATGATATTCTTTTATGTCCGTTTCCTTTTCTCAGAAAGGCCTTCTTGACAGCGTTCTTTCGGACTGATGGCGTTCTCACAGTGGAAAAACAGAAACAAGTCTCTGAGTGGAGCTTGATTTCCTCCCCTCTCTCTCAGACAAAAGTACTGTATGATAGTGACGATTTTGGTGGTCTACCAGGTTTTGCGTGGTTGACACATGTTATCTGTATCTCAACGTCACGCCCAACCTTCCTAGCAATACCTCCTGAAAATGAACAATGTGAACTTGATGGCCAAGCTGACTTGAATTGAAATAAATGAAGGGTGGACTCTGAAATTTGCACAGCACTGTTTAATTAGAGCTGGATTTGGTATAAACGATCGTGAAACACAGCTGAAACCCCTCGGAGTGCTGTAGTGCTCCAGAAACTGCCAGATCCTGATCGAGTACATGGTATAATTGTTTAATATAATTAATTACCACAGGTTGCTTAAGTTGTTACAAGTAAGGCAGACATTTTCTTGACGTAAAAATAACTATTAACCACGATTAAGAGTTTTAACAGAGACTTTAATGGAAGTAGTTTATCAACTTCTCATTTGAAGCACATTGCCAAACATGGAACCGGTAATAAACTGCAGCATGCAGAGAACTGAGTGACAAAACTTAACTAACTGCTAGTAAATCAGCCAAAATATCCTGCCTGGTTTCAGAAACAGAGCACAAAATTGGTCTGAAGTCACAATGGACAGTTTAGATGAGCCATTATAGGCAATCAGAAGAGTAATGTGTCTGTTCCTGCAGGGTGATGATCAAATATGAAATATGCAATAAGGTCATAGACTGAGGACTTCTCTGGCGCTTCACTGCTACATTTGGTGATGCAGACGAGGAACAAAGCAGAAAAACATCCTAACTAAACATTCCAAGTGTGTTGTGCGGCTTGTACATGTATTTGTTCACCATCTTCCAAGTTAATACAATTTCCACCAACCCTGAATATACCCTCAAGTCCTTAAACATACATTAAGAGACAGTACAATATTTTAGATGCATGCATTCTGAGAAGAACCCAAATGGTGAACTACGATTAATGTAGGAGAAAAAATACCTTGCATGCTTGGTGTAGCTGAACATTCACAGAACTATGAACTATAAAACCTCGTGTTCTAAAATACCTCCGTGTACCCCCAGCTTTCCTGCACTGCTTTACAATGAGCCTCTATATTTATCTGGACAGCCACAACTCTTCAGACGTGTGTACAGGCTGAGCACTTGTTACACTCTGCAACGATCAACTGACGAGTGTCGAGCGTCACCACTCTAACGCTGTGTTGAGCTATTCGTTTGCAAGGCCAGTAAAGCCAAGGCAGCTTAGCGTCATCTGTTGCTTTTTCCATTCTTTATTGCTGTATATGCCCTACAATGGCTATCAATCTGCAACCGGGGAAATTACAAGTAGCTGCTGGCTCCTGTATTTGGGAGGCACCACCAAGACTGGACTAAACGGTCTCTCTATCGAATCGGAAACTTGAAACTCAAAGGCGACCTCAGTGTTTTGAAACCTAGGCTACGGACGCTTGACCGTTCATGCAAAGTCACTGCCAGTCCGCTTGATTGCAGCAGGGCCTGATTCAGATCACATTATACTGACTCAGTGGAATAAACCAGCCACTGCTGGAATAAGCTTGTCCACTGTGTGTTCTACTTTTACAATGTAAGAATGTAATACAATGTAAGAGAGTAATCCCAGCAGAGAACAATAAGATAGGTGATATTTTCCTACAGTGAGCGGTTCTGGCAAAAAAAAAAAAAAAAAGGTTGGGAACATGAAAGTGACCTGGCTGAACTTTCTTTAGTGCTTACTGGAAGTGTACAGTCCCAGATGGCCAAAGGAAAGTGGAGAAGATTCTAAATCCACAACCTCCTCCAAAATTAACCAGCACCAAACATTGAAACCCACATATTTCACCCTTGTTTCCATTCCGTAATTCAATTTTGATTTGTATACAATAAACACTATGCTGATATTCAACTTCGTCCTTTTTAAGGCATAATAACTACAAAAAAGTAAAACGATGAATGTAACAAAGCTTTTATCCCCCAACAATTATGGATATTTTTCTTTTGCCAGCTCATTATCCACATAATCCACAGATATTTCTTGGTCGATCTATTAATACGCTAAACATTACAAGGAGCTGCAAAAACATTTAAAGCGTAGAAAAATCAGTAAAGACCATTTTTTCACATTCAGAAGAAAAGAAAGTCATGACATTGAGCTACTTTATGATAAAGAAAAAAGGAAGAAAAAAAAAACCACGAACAAAACATTTGACGTTTCACCAAACGCAGCATTATTAGGAGTAAAGCACACAGGAATGCTTCCAAATCCTGTATGATTAAATCCAGCAGCCGGAAGTGATGCGTGGACCTGGCGTCGAGGAGGAAGAGTGGACTGATATATGACAGTAACAGGTTCAATCTGACTTCTTGTCTTGTTGAGAGTCGAGTTTCGCCTGGAGAACACACACACACACACACACACACACACACACACACACACACACACACACACACACACACACTGAGGTCAGCAAGTCCAAAAGGAAACGCCCAAAACTGAACAGATTTCCAGGTAAATGTTTTCAGACATGCCAAAACGACAGTTTCT
This sequence comes from Pygocentrus nattereri, assembly GCF_015220715.1. Classification (NCBI taxonomy): domain Eukaryota; kingdom Metazoa; phylum Chordata; class Actinopteri; order Characiformes; family Serrasalmidae; genus Pygocentrus; species Pygocentrus nattereri. The sequence continues at coordinate 8,640,962 of NC_051238.1, read as the reverse complement.
AAAAACATTAAACAATAACAGCTACTTATAAAAACAAGTAGTCTGTGGTATAAGTCATCTAAACAGCTCCTTGGATTACACAACTTCACAAGCTCTCTTTCCAAGAACCAGCATTATATAGAAGGACAAAGTCCCATTGGACCCGTTTGGAATTGCACAGGCAGAAAGAAATGCATACAAAAGACAGCAGCTGCCTTTCACAATAAGAGCAAACAAAGACACTCACTTGATAAATTTACTTTTGATGCATTTCACCTGGTTTGTGTTGATTTTGTTGTTAGAGATGAACAGAAACATCTACGCAGAAGAAGTGTACAGCTGTAATCGGGTCAGAAATTTTGGTCTGAACAGCCCAAAGTTTCTGTCCATGCTCGACCTGAACCACACCAAGTTTTAAATCTGAAACTGATCTGAGCCAACTGAACTTGGCCTGTCACCCAAAGGAGGCCTGCTGTAATCATCACACTTTAGCTGAAGATTAATTGTCTTATAAATAATTGCCATTCACAAGTTTTTCTTTTTTTGTAAGCAGCTATTAAAGTACAAGCCTAAAGTGGCCAAATTGGCTGATTAGCTTATTTTCTTCCTTCTCAATTCTCAGTAGCTCCCAAATGATGACAGACTCAACTCGAGCTTAAATGAACATTTCTCAACGCTGCACCCTTAAGAGCCAGGTAAGTGACTCCAGCATGCCAGATTAAAAACTGTTCTAAGTTAATGAAAGTAGGGAGGAAGCACAAAGCCAGAAGAAAAACTGAAGCCGACTGAAATGCAAAGTTAAATCAGTTGAAAGTTGGTGGTGGGCTCTGAGAACCCAACCTGAAATCTGAACCTGACCCTTACTGGACCTGAGCTCAACATTAGTATTTGTATATTCAAAAGGCAAACAAGGCAAATTATTCAGTAACTGCATGAAATAAATGCAAATTTCTATTTTATTTTTTTTGTAAACTCCTCAAATTAAGAGAAAATGTGTTTTAAGCTCATACACATATTGATACGCTTACAATTCACTGTTGTTAAAAAAAAATGAAGCTCTTTGTATTATTTTAAAAAATTATATTTACAGAGTACACCACTAAAGAGACACCATCTGTTTATAGCCCAGATTTGTGGAAAAATGGGTCGACTTTCAGTAGAAAGAAAAAAAAAAAGTTAAGTTTCTATTATACGTGTTTAAAATAACATTATTTGCCTGGAAGTTTACAGCTCTCATACGACACCTACCTTTTGAAAGTAGCTTATGAAATGTGAAAAGAACATGACGTTTACAAACAAGCCCAAAAGGCAGTAGTGTGCGCGTTCATGCTTTCACACAGCTGAAGCTGATTTATCACTTGTACATAAATCAGTCATTTAAACCCACTGCAGCATTTCACAAAGCAGAGCAGCTTCCATGGAGTCATCTTAGGGCACTTGATTAGATGACTAGATGATTAGGGCACTAGATTAGAGTAGATGACAAACATGCAGAATCCCGTTTTGATTTGTCAGTATGCTCCATTACCTTCAACAGCGCAAACATTCAACAGAAGTTACATAATATGCAAAGTAAAAATACACATGGTCTTTTAAAAAGGCTGGGGGGTCTTATTTCCCTCCGTCTGTCGATGCAGACATCACCCTGACAACATGTATGCATTTCACTAGCGGGAACACACATATAGTAAGTATAATATAGCAAAAGATTTCCAGCCTGGTGGTCTACATGAGAGGAGTCCCCTCAACATGCACTTACACTACTACCCCCCCTGTGATAAGTTAAATCTCCATCATAATTTAATTCGAATATGATTCTTTAGGTAATAACATCATAAAATTACAAATTTCATCATATTTCACAAGTACTATTTTTTTGTAGTATTCTGCTACAAATGAGAATTATTTAGAAATTGGATATGGAAATGTGACAGGAGGAGCTATTCAAAAAGCAGTGTAAATGGACAACAGATAAAAATACTTACTGAAAAATACTTAATGAAAATTATGCCAAATTAAATGAGTGCACTCTATTACACATCTCTATAATGAATTATAACTGATAATATTATCAAAATGAATGCAGCCGAATATGAAGTTCTGCCAACTTCATAACGTTGATCTATAATAAACTGACACGTTTTTAGATCCCTCGTTCTCAAAGTAAAAGTAAGAGAGAGATTCTGCCACTTCATGTACTGAAACAGTTCAAGCCTTTGCTGGTAATCCTAGACTGAGGAACAGATTCTCAATATAGAAGAAAATGCATGCTTCAGGAAACTGTTAGTGTTTTATTGTACAGGCACATTTTATTCACAAGCTTCTTTGCTGCAGCTCTTTCAGGTGAAGCACAGTGCTAAGCTGAAAGCTGTACATGTGCAGCGAGACCTCCCTCTGTGGGGTGTCCTGAGGGCTGGAAGACGTGACACGAAATATCCTTTGCTGTGGTTGGTTTAACCTTTAAAAACTACAGCCTTTACGTTTTTACTGCTCAACTACATGTAATTTCAACAATGTTACACTAGTTCAGTCTCAGGAGACCTCCAGGGAACTGTTCCAGTTCCCAAAACACCTGAGCCAGGTAATGAACTGCCTGCAGTGTGGTGAGCAGGCAGAGGTGTACTAGGACTTGGAGCACAGCAAAGTCTATAGCGGTATCCTGCTATGGGTCTAACCAGCAGCAAACCATGACTATAATAATAGGCAGACATTCAACTTTGGCCATAAATGTCAAAACTCAATCAAAACATTTGGAAAAAAATAATGTCTATGATATTGCTAACTTTTATTAGTACTAAGTTAAAGGCAACTCACATGAATACCTTCTGAGACTAGGCTGAACGCTTCGCTGCAGCAGGTTACATTCTAGCGTATAAATGCACCATAATGCAACTGCTGCACCATTTAACCCCTTAAAAACCCAAACTTATTACATACTAAGGCTTAGCATTCAGTTACTACAGGCGCTTCAATGTAAAGTGGCCTAGAGTTATTCTTAGGTCACATAAGTGTGTAATACAACGTTGGGCTTGCTGGTGGGCCCCGGCCATTTCAAGAGATTGGTGGAATGGAAAATTTGGAAAAAAGGCCGTTCTGGATTAAACTCAGACATCTGACACTTCTAAAAGACATTTCACGTTTTCCTTGAAGCTTCTGACAGACATATCACAATATATTGAAACGTAATCCCTGTATTGTGATGTGTATCGTATTGCCAGGTTCGTGCCAATACACAGCCTCTGGTCTCACATACTGGAAATCAAAACATGATTGGTTGATTCATCTCTCATTTTGTAATTATGTTGATAATTAAATCATACATGTTAGGATTCTCTTCAGCTCTTAAAGTCACAACCAATAGGAGACCTCGCTTACTCTTCATAGGTACCACAGAGAAAAACAATTCATGTCCTGCCAATGTTTCGCTGGATGTTTCAAGAATTTAACCGTTTGTTTTGCTGACTCCATTCAATAAATAGCTAAAATTACATACGTGCATTTTTAGCTACCAAAATCATTAGGCCTTTTCTATGACTACAAGGCCCTCTCGGTGTAACACAGCAGTACTGGTTTTTAGTTTTGATGACACATAACTAAAACGTGGTTAACTGCAGCCTACATCACCTGCTGAGTGCTGCACCCTGGCTTGCAAGAGCAGAACAAAACCACTAAACTGAAAATTCTTTCTACCCCTATAATAATAGCCAGAACATGTTACAAGCTCTGTTGTCCACAGTACAATGCAGGGTGCCATGGAAATTCACTTTACCAGTAGTGCTCTCCGCCTTTCATTTATTTTTAAATAGAAGTTCCCTTCAGAGAAACCTAGTTTCCAGTACGGTTAACCGTAACATTACTGTATAAGGGTCTGTATAAGTCTAATTTTAAGAGAAGCAACACAGAACAAAAAAAAACAGTTCTGTCAAAACAAGCTGTCTCAGATTAGGGTATAGCACAAAACAGCAGCACGCAGGGCAAAAGGGTCCACTAACTTTTTAATGCTGACTTAAATGTCATCTAACACAGATACTGGGAAACATTGTCACAGTACTCCTAACTTGCGTGAATAGACAGGGATAAACTATAAACTATATATTATAGTGTGCCTTTTTGTGACATCCTAGAAACAGTGCATGTAAAACAAGCTATTTTCACTACAGTTACAGCATATAAGGGCTGCATGGACTGGGGAGTGAACATCAAATTGGGTTTTGTGTGAAATAGGTCCTTTAACACTGCCTAACATGAAAGAATAAAAAGCCAAACCACGAAAAACTAAGATCAGTACTAACTCTTAGACAACAGAAATTTGCCGTTTTAATGCTCTCTCCATTATACATCTGGATAATTTTGAAGAAAGTCAGCATCCAGTAACACTGTGTAAATAAACTCGGCTGTAAGAAGCTTCCTAAGCCACCCTGCATGTACTGGAACAACTGTTGATGGACATGCAATTCTGCTTTTAAACACAAAAGGTCACGGAGATCACAATCGTTCCAATATGAATGATTAATTTATAACATCAGCTCTGATTCATTCACCTCCTGGCCACAGTTACCATGTTGCCGGGAATCTCACATTTAGGCATTTGGAGAATGCATGAGCTAAAATTTAGGCTTGGCTCTTAGTGGGAAATGCCTGGTTGTTTATGCCATCAAGTCATGCAGGCCAGTTGAGACGTTTACCACGCTCATAGCAAAGCTGATATGAAGACTTACAGCCAATGTTCATACATACTCAATTATGGTCTCAAAGGTTCTCCACATTCAGATATTGATCAAAACTACAAATCTAGAAGTGTTGCTTCACATTGTGACGTCTGAATTATTCTGCAATACATTGCTTCTTAGAAAAAGAGAGTTGTCACAGGAGTCAGTTCCCATATTTTTGATGACATCAGACCACGCCAAAGGAGTCCTTATACATGCATTAGGTTCAAGAGAATGTAGGAGTATGGTGCTACATTTGTGTGTGTTAATTATGGAAAAACCAAATTAATTCAATGTCTGTGGTGAGACTCAGGCCTGACCTACCAAGTAAACTCTCTCTCCACTTGACCCTTCACTAACCTGACCCTACTTAGTGTAAGTATGTGGTCACACATATGATGCAAACTAGGTAAAAGTGGAAGGTCACAGAGGCTATGCCTTACCTCAAAGCTGAAAATAATGACAATGGGACCAAATGTTCTGTGGGACCACAGAATGTCCAATCCAGTCTGTTTTTGCAAGTTCAGTGTATTTTGTGCTGTCTCAAGTATTCCATTTCTTCAACTGGCCAATCTAAATCCACAACCTTCCCCAAAGTAGCACGTTCATGGACTCATTTGGCACATTACCAAAAAGGTCCAAATGGCCGTTGAACTATCTAATCTGGGTGTAATTGATCCAGTACATGAGGGAAAAGATATGCAAACTTCAGGAGAATTCCACAAATTTGGGTAGCGACTAAAAAAAGCAATCCATTATAATTAACTGAATACTTCTCTGGAATTTCTTTACTCATTACTTCCTAGAAAAAATTACTCATTACTTTTACTCTTTCTAACTTTAACTCAATTTTGTACCCACTGTACAAATGGAAACCCAGTAATCACACTCAGTACATTATAAATACCTAATCACAGTAAACATCACTAGCAACTACAAACAGTTCAGAAATTGCTGCATGGAAATAAAATATTTCTGAATAAACTGAATAGATCACAGAGCTTTCTAAATGAGAAAGTCTAGCCTGTTACACAGTATTTTGGTAACAAAAATGTAAACCCCAAACACTGAATTCAGAAAATTAAAATGGAAGATTTGGAAGCAATGACAACTCATGTGTCGCGATTTGTGTTCTTATTTTCACAGAAACTGTTTTTTTCTTTAAATTCTATTATAAAGACAACATGCTTTTGTACCTTGAGAGAAACGTGAGTGAACCACAGCACCAAGGGGGTTCTTTGAGTTGGCTGAGCATTTTTTCTTGATAGGTGGGGGTGGTGGAGGGACTTGGTGAAACCTGATATTATTGTTTAATATTTTGCAGCTCCTGCTGATTTGTGGTGATGTAATCAAAACATCGAAAATGTTTTAGAGACGTGAAACGGCAAAGTCTGTACATTATGATGGAAGATCGCAGGAAAAACAAGAATTTTATATGATGAATCATGCTTAATGTGACCAGGGGCCAACACTGTTCAATAAATAAATAAATAAATAAAAAAGTTCATTTTCATTTTAAATCATTTACGTGTCGCCTCTCATTTGTGGCTTTGTAGCCTTCAAAGCCTTTAGTTAATGGCACAGAATGTAAGTCTGAAATCCGGGAGAGCAGAGTGCACTAGATCTGAAGGGGATACATTTTATTCTTGGAAACCTTTAAAGCTTTGGCAGTGCTCACTTTAGCCAGAGTGTCTTGGTGTCTTCCATGTGAATGTGATCTGATTCTACCATAATACAAACCTAACCTAATTCAATAGATATGTTCCTAACAATGTGCTTACCTGCAGTTTGGCATGCTCCTCCAGCAGACGATCATACTCCACCGTAAGATTCTCCGCTTGCTTCTTCATGGCCTTCACATCACTGTCTGACTTCTGAAGAGCTGCACAGACAAAGACCCAGAAAACAAACAGTTCAAAAATACAAGATGTCTTTACAGCCAACAGTAATAAACGACCACCTAGACAAAACATTTTTTCCACTGGTTGTGTGATGACAGCAGACAGCAGTGTCTCTATTATGAAAAAAAAAACCCTGATGCAGACATTAACTACTATATGCCTTTTGTTCTATTCCAGCTCCCAAACATAAAGCAGCCTCAAACAGTATTCAGACACTTTGACCACTTTAACCGCTGGTAAACTTTAATCAAGTTCTTTATGGTTAATCAAGAAACATTTACAAAAGTAGGTTTATTTCAGTAAAAAAACTCTCTCAGCCCAACATCAAACTATAGACTCTGTGTGGACAAAAAAAAAAAACGGAGAAGAACTCCACCCTAAAAGGGTCATGTAAAGCGCAAAGGTGGAAGCGTCAAAGTCTGGGGATACTCTCTTATGAGGGTGTGGCTGAGTTCTCAGAAGTGTTAAAAACACTGTGGTTGCAAACCTGCAGAAGCTTGCAAAGAAACCACTCAACCAAACAAACAAACAAATCAGCTTTATCAGAAAGATCACAGTTTTGGGCTGTTTACAATCAATGCCCGTTGGTTCAACATTGTGTTCAAATATATTTTGGGGCCACTGCACTTTAAAATGTCGGTTTATTAGTCAGTTACTAATCTTGATCAATATTCTAACTGGGAAGCAAATATAAAGAAGGACAATTTTGGCAATAAAATGATCCCTTCATCAAAAAGGACCAATGACAAACAACATACAAGCCACGGCTCACAGGATTTCCTGAAGATTCTCTTTATTTTTGCTTTTTTTTCCCATTGGTGCAGAGTCTGTAAACAGAGCCACCATATTAATTGAAACTGGGAGAATACCCAAGGGCGTAAGCAAATTTGCGGTTGGCATGTAAAGAAAACATTCCCGGGAACAAGATGACCAGTTACACTGACCAATAAGCACTGGATGAGAGAAATGAGGTCTGTGGATCAGGGGTGAGCACAAACCTGTCCCAGCTACAGAACCCAGTGTCCAAAATTAGATCGTACACAACATGCTATGCCAACAGCCCATGAAGCCCCAGAGTGCCCAGGCCTAACACAGCCGTGTGGTGTACGTGTACACATCTCCGAAAGAAACAGGGCATGGTACACATGCAGAGTGGTGCCAGAAACTCTGAATGGAAGGCTCTATGGTGTGTTTGTTTTTGAGCGTTTATTCTTGCGTGATCAGTGTGTGCACTGCATACTTCCACTCCGCAGCACAAAGTGTACTCAGAGTGCAAATGTACAGTTTTTGGAGAACAGCTTACTTCTTGTCCTGCATGTGGGTCATGAGTTGGGGTCAACATCCTACTTAAAGCCTAAATAAAACCTAAAGACTCTCAGGGATGCTCTCGTCTCGACTTTTTTGTGGGATAAGTTAAGAATTCTGTTTATGTACAACTCCCAACAACACTACATGATCTCCGAAATCGCACTGAAAGAGGTGTAAGTACAGTGACACCAGACACGATCGATCAAGTATAGGATGAATTTGACTATGGTGTTAATGTTGTCCGTACAGCTGGAGGAGGTTCATTTTAAGCACTCATTAAAACCATTTACAGCACTGTTCTCTAATAATTTACAAGTGAAACCAAGTGGACCATTTATATGGATACACCCAAATAAAATGGGAATGGTTGGTGATATTAAATTCCTGTTTGTGGCACATTAGTTTATGGGGGTGGGGGAACTTTTCAAGATGGGTGGTGACCATGGTGGCCATTTTGAAGTTGGCCATTTTGGATCCAACTTTAGTTTTTTCAGTGGGAAGAGGGTCGTGTGACACGTCAAACTTACTGAGAATTTCACAAGAAAAACAGTGGTGTGCTTGGTTTTAACGCAACTTTATTCTCTCATGAGTTATTCACAAGTTTCTGACCACTTATAAAATGTGTTCAAAGTGCTGCCCATTGTGTTGGATTGTCAATACAGCCCTCTTCTCCCACTCTTCACACACTGATAGCAACACCGCAGAAGAAATGCTGGCACAGGCTTCCAGTGTCCGTAGTTTCAGGTGCTGCACATCTCGCATTTTCACAGCATAGACAATTGCCTTCAGATGCCCCAAAGATAAAAGTCTAAGGGGGTCAGATCAGGAGACCTTGGGGGAACGTGCCAGCTTCCAAAGTGGATTGGTCATCGTGGGGGAAGAGGGTTGCACTGACAATCCAACACAATGGGCAGCACTTTGAACACATTTTATAAGTGGACAGAAACTTGTGCGTGTGTGTGTGTGTGTGTGTGTGTGTGTGTGTATGTATGTATGTATGTATGTATGTATGTATGTATGTGTATATGTGTATGTATGTATGTATGTATGTATATATATATATATATATATATATATATATATATATATATATATATATATATATATATATATATATATATACACACACACACACACACACACACACACACACACACATACATACATACATACATACATACATACATACACACACACACACACACACACCCCAGGAATTTCGTACTCCATAGTGTAGGAATCATTAAAAGCATAAATATTATTTTGGCCCAAATTATTTCATACTCCGCAATGTGCATACTATTACATACTACTAATATACATACTATTACATACTCCGCAATGTGCAAGAAAATGGATACTGAGCGCATCAAGCAACTGACAGATATTTTAAAACTGGATACAGAATATAGTTACTTGCCTTCGGACGATATACTTAAACAACGTTTGATTCTGAAAACAGAATTTGAACTTCTTATATCACGTGAAGTGGAAAATCTCATTTTAAAATCTAGACACTGCACATATGAGCACGGCGAGAAGGCAGGGAAAATTTTAGCACATCAATTACGGCAGAGAGCATGGCTTGCCTCTCAGTCCCTCCCCCCTACTATGCGTGAAGCAACCATTTCGCTTATATTAAAAATGGACAAAAATCCTCTTCAGTGCAGTTCATATCGTCCAATATTGCTCTTGAATACAGACGTAAAGATTCTTGCAAAACTTTTAGCCCTCCGTCTTGAACAGCCTCTACCCTCCATTATATCTACAGACCAAACAGGGTTTATGAAGAATAGATACTCTTTCTTTAACGTTAGGCATCTTCTTAATATTCTTTATGACCCCTCTCCATCCGCCACCCCAGAGATTTTACCATTACTTGACGCCGAAAAAGCTTTCGATAGGGTGGAGTGGGGTTACCCTTTTTGTACATTTCAGAAGTTCGGTTTCGGACCAAAATATATATCCTATATTAAGACACTGTATTATTCTCCTATGGCTGCAGTACGCACAAACAACAACAACCTGTCTGCTTACTTTCATCTACAGCGAGGTGCGTGACAAGGTTGTCCACTATCCCCTTTATTGTTCAACATAGATATCGAACCATTAGCACTAGCCCTGCATCAGGATATTCATATAAAAGATATTTGTCATGGGGACCAGGAGCATAAATTATCACTTTATGCAGACAAATTATTACTTTACATCTCTGATCCTATGAAGAGCCTTCCTAGGTTGTTAAGAAATATTAGGTGAATTTGGGGAAATATTGGGCTTCAAGATAAATCCTAGGCAAAGGCATTCACTATAGATTAACCCCTTTCAAAATTAGTAAACAGATTTTTAGGTACCTGGGAATATGGATTACACACAACTTCAAAGATCTCTATAAATTGAACTTTCTTCCCCTGATATCCTGCTTAAAACAGGATTTCAAATGGTGGGACTTACTACCCCTCTCTTTTTGTGGAAGGATCAATACAGTTAAGATGAATGTACTACCTAGATTTTTATATTTATTTCAGTGCCTTCCCATTTTCCTAACCGGTTCTTTTTTTAGATCTTTGGATGCACTAATTTCAGACTTCATATGGAATAAAAAGACTCTACGTATACGAAAGTGCATATTGCAAAAACCTCGAATTCCAGGGTGGTATGGCGCTCCCGAATTTTCGATGTTCTTACTGGGCAGCCAATATTTGTAATTTGCTGTACTGGATGGAGAATATAGGGGAGTCTCACACCCCTAAGTGGGTAATCTTAGAAAATTCCTCCTGTAACTCCACCTCCTTTTAGGTGCTTCAGTTCATACTCCAATATTAAAAAATCATAGGTTTCCTCCCTCAGTGGTAGATGGAGTATGTAATAACTGGTCTAGGAATGGAATTTCATCAATAAAGGATATTATAAATTATACTATACATAAATAAACATTTTGCATCCTTTGAACAGGAAAGGCGAATACATTTAAAATCCCTAGGACAAATTTTTTCAGCTATTTACAGCTGCAAAGTTTTGTAACATCGCTCTTTGATTGGTTCCCCTTAAACCCTCCTATTTCACTACTAGATCTCATCTTAAAACTCGGGATAGACTCTAGACAAGCTATAGGTAGGATATATGATCTCCTTATTTCACACAACCAGACAATTTTAAATGATCTCAAAAGCAGGTGGGAAGAAGATCTGAATGACCAAATCCCAGAAGATATGTGGCATAGAATTATTCAAAGAATACACTCATCCTCTATTTGTCAACAACATTCTGTAATACAGTTTAAGATAGTTCATCAACTTTATTGGAGTAAAGTAAAACTGGGTAAGTTTAAACCAAATCTGGATACAACATGTGATAGGTGCAAACAAGATACTGCTAATATATTACATGTGTTTTGGACATGTCCAAAACTATATCAATTCTGGCAGTCTATTTTCAATACTCTTTCAAGAATTTAAGAAACCCCAATAGACTATTCCCCTTATAATGCATTATTTGGTGTCTTACCATTAGACTCTCATCTGAGTACATATAAAGGCAATATGTTAGCCTTCTGCACTTTATTAGCCATGCGACTGATATTGTTTAGGTGGAAAGATCCTCACCCCTCACCCCCCCCCCCCCCCAATTACTCTCAATGGATCAAAGAGATTACGCAATCTCAAGCTTGAGAAGATAAGATATGTTCTTCAAGGGGCTGTACAGAGATTTTATGCAATCTGGCAGCTCTTCTTATTTTTCCTGAAGAATATGGAAGTTGAGAATCTGAACCCATAATAAGTCATTTTCTTTTTATTTGCACATCTTTATTTTTTTTATATTTTTTTATTTATCTGGAAATGCTGTGTGTCTTAGTTTTACATAAATATTGCACAGCATACAAGATTTTGTTACAGGTCTGAGGGCGGGCGGATGTGGGTGGAACTTGGGAGTGGGATTGTTTGTATTTTGCCTATTGTAAAACTTTAATAAAAAGACTGATCAAAAAAAAAATTATGAATATTCCCAAAGGAAATCATAGCGCTTATGTTCCTAACAGAGAAGCAGTAGAGTGGCTGTGTGTGCTGACTGTCTTTGACCTTTCCTCATCAACAGCAACTGACATCTGCATCACACCTTTCATCACACTGCATGTGTACGTGTGAATCCATTACTCTTTGCTCATCATTTTTTTCTGCTGAGGATGTGTCTAAATAGGTGTGAATCATACCTTTCCTGGTGGCATCAAGCTCATCCTTCAGCTGCCTGACCTCCCCCTTCAGAGTCTTGTTCTCTTCTTCAGCGCTGGCCTTGGTCTTGCCTCCCACTTCAGGCACCTCCAGACCTGCCTCTCTCAGCTTCTGCACACATACACACCCACAATACAGATCAGTGAGGTCATGCTGAGGTCATGCTGGTTAGCCACATGAACACCCACACACTCAGACCAGAGGGAGTATGGGTATAGATCAAAAGTTAATGTGGATCAGCTGGGTCATATCCTTCAATCAATGCAGTATCGCAATTATCCAGGTTAAAACATCCACCCTTAGGGTCAGACAGAAACAGAATGTACACAATTTTCCTCTGACCCAAATGTGGTTGATCAGCCAGGACATCTGTGGTATCTTAAGTTCACTTCTTTGGTTTTGCTACAAGGCCAAATGTAGCTAATAGAAGAGTAATAGAAGCTAATGGCCAGTAAATCAGCACACAGTTGTCTCAAAGTGTGTTAAGATGCTAAGTAATCTAAAAAAAAAAAAAAAAAAAAAAAAAAAGTGTCTTATCTAAAAGCTTAAAGGGTCCATAACAATTGAATTTCCTTTTTTATTAGAGGAATGTAACTAACATTGCATATTGGAACTGGAGAATGAATGGTACAAGGCGCAAAAACATTGTTTGGAATTCAATGTTTTTGTGATGTCACACATTTACATATTTCCTAATATTTAGCTTACAGCAATTTAGCTTCAGCCAATCCCGTTAATTTATAAATGATGTGTTTCACCACAGACTGCCTTGGATGAGGCACATTACAACGCAGCCAATCAGGACAGAGAGTGTTCACGTATAGGCACATTAACAAAACAGCCTGCTTAATTCTAAGTGATAAAGAAAGGTTTGAAAATGATCATCTGAAATGAATGACTTCTCTACATAAAACCACACAAACGCTATAAGTGTAGCTCAGAGCGGAGAAAAAGGATATGGGCTATTTGAATGTTGTCTTTACTTTTGTCCACTTTTAAAGAAAAGTATGTTGTATCAATTGATTTCTGGCCAACTTATAAATTTCAAGTAAAATGGGGATGGTTATGTCTGGGTAAAAATCAATAAAATCAAATAAATTGTGTATGCCCAGTTTTAAAGACAGTCCACTGCGTTGGAACATCAATGAGCAAATGGCCATCTGCTCTCCTGCTTTGACTTCGGATAAGCCATGATGCTGCAGTCCTTTAACCTTCTCTTTATTACAAGCTCTCAAAGAGCAGAGCACAGCTGTCACGGACTCCGTACACTGGCCACAGAGCAGGTATCCTGCTCAGTCCAAACCATCCCTCACACATCCAGTACTGACCAAAAACTTAGGCCTCTGAGAAAACTGTATAGTGTGCAAAGCTATCTATCCAGGAAACAAGTGTTGATTTGTTCAAAACTAAGCTAATTAACTACACATTGTGCTCCGTCAGTGTGTTAGATTCATCATATCCAGTATCTACAGTTATCATTCAACATCTACTTTATCTCATCAGTCCTGACAGAAGTGAACAAATCCATGTGATGGTTGGAGTGAAGTGAAAAGTCAGGAAAACCCTGGGTTCCTCCAACAGAACTCCAAAATATTCAAGTGTATTCTTGTGAATGCCGCTTTTGTAAATTTAATGTCGACCGTTCACAAAGTAAGCTCTAAAGAAAGAGGGTGTGTGTCTGATTACAGAAAAATCTACATTATACATGAAGTCATACAGTAAATCATAATTACGCAATAAGACACTGGGAAACTAGTATGAAAGCAAGAGCAAAACAATTTAGTAATCTGTACGCAGCAGATGCACAAAGCAAGTTCTGAATGAACTCCAGAGCACTCAGGCCACTGCCTAAAAACAACCTACAAGTTCCTCATGGTTTTCTACACACAAGACATACAGCAGAATTACAAGACACAATCAGAATTATTAAAAAACGTTTCTTCGTCAAGTTTTCCTGGATTTTCCAGGCAAAAACAAGTTCACATCCTATACAAAGAAAATCCTTGAATATGACATTTATCTGCACATTTTGGGGCAGTTTTTTATTTATTTAAGTTTAATGTATGGGGGGTGGAACAAAATATAAATCATAAACTAACTTTTGCACAGACCTATTTTTTCAGACTTCACACCTCTTAATCAAATTAAATTCAGGTGTATAAAATCAAGCACCTAGCCATGCAGTCTGCCTTTACAAACATTTGTGAAAGAACGGGCTGTTCTAAACAGCTCACTAAATTCAAATGTGGTACTTTAATAGGATGCAACAAGTCAAAGGGAAATCTGTTCCCTCCTAGACATTCCATGATCAACTGTGAGTGGCATTATTGACAAGTGGGCTGCAGCACTACAGAACTACAGCAACTCGGACCACATAAAGCTACACATTGGGTCTGTGTGTTCTGGGGTACGCTATACTGACTAACTGCAGAACTCCAAACCTCCTCTGTCTTTAACATCGGCAAAAAACTGCGCCGGGAGCTTCATGGCAGGGTTTCCATGGCTGAACAGCTGCATGCAAGCCTTACATCATCAAGTGCAATGCCAAGCATCGGATGGAGTGGTGTAAATCATGGATTCTGGAGCAGAAGAAGCGTATTGGGTGGAATGACACATCACACTTCTCTATCTGTCAGTCTGATGGACGAGTCTGGGTTTGGTGAATGTGAGGAGAACCTTACCTGCCTGACTGCACTGTGCCAATTGTAAAGATCGGTGGAGGAAGGATAATGATATAGGGTTGGTTTTCTGGGGTTGGTCTAGAGCCCTTAGTTTCAATGAAGGGAAATCTTAATGCTTCAGCAGTCCAAGACATTTTGGGCAACCTTATGCTCCCAACTTTGTAAGACAGTTTGTGGAAGAACCTTTTCTGCTCCAGCATGACTGAGCCCCAGTGCACAAAGCAGGGTCCATAAAGACATGCCTGGGTGAGTTTGGTGTTGAACTTGACTGATCCACACAGAGCCCTGACTTCAACCCCATCAAACACCTTTGGGATGAACTAGAACAAAGACTGTGAGCCAGGCCCTCTCGTCCAACATCACTGTCTGACCTCACAAACTCCTCTGGATGAATAGGCAAAAATTCCCAGAGACACACTCCAGAATCTTGCAGACAGCTTCCCAGAAGAGAAGAAGCTGTTTTGTCTGGAAGTTAAATAAATGAAATTATTTTTGCACAGTACTTTTTCCAGGTTCAGTACAATCTGATTCAATATTTAAACTATACTCAAAGCAGAAAAAAAGATGGCATTTGACATACTAGTGCACATTTTAGCACATTTGCCTCTCTCTACATTCTGTGTTGTAACAGACTCACCAGAAATGAGGTTTGGGTCTAGTTGTTTTGCAGTGTAATGACTAATAAAATGCAATAAAAATAAAAAGAACAGTTTGGCCACACCTCAGAAGCCTGTAGGCTGTGTTTGTAGAGAACTTGTAGAGGCTGTTTTAAATCACTTGAAACAGAACAGGGTTGCGTTGTGCCTTCAGGGAAGATGGAGAGTGCAATGTATCTAGGTCGAACCGTTTTCGATGATGCTTTCAGCAGATATAGGTCCAGCTTCAGCCATATTACAGCCAGGAGGAAGATGCCACACTTTAGTCACAGCTGGACAGGTCTACCTGTGGCTGACACAGAACGCTGTTCTCAAGGTCTGAAGGTGCAAATTAGTTGGTCCTCCGGGCTAATTAGCATTTTAATTATCCCAGCTGCTGCGCGAATGTATTAACCGTCATGCTATGAATGAATACTATCCTATAACAGTGTTTGTTCATTTACACAGATGTAATGATTTACAAATGATGTGTGGTGTTCAAGCGCCTGAATCGAAATCAATTGTGGTGGTGGATGACCAGAGATCAATAACAGCCTAAGTGCCTGACAGCAGCACAGTGTGAGAACTTATCAACAATGTTTCTCATACATCTTACCAAAGTCGCCAAACAAGAGCAGCTTATCAAAATAACAGAACTTTAACATGCAACAGTGCTCGTATGCAAACATCACACCATCTTGCTGAGGGAGTGACTGTAAGGAAAGAAAGCAGAATTTTTTTTTCCCCAACAAACAAATCAAATTTTTTTTTTTATAATGGGACTTATACAACGGGTGTCGTCACAGCATGTTTACAGAAAAAAATCTGAGTTTGAGCCCAGAGTAAGCCAAAGGTGACAGTGGCAAGGAAAAACCCTAAGAGCAAGAGGAAGAAAGAGGAGAGAAACCAAGACTCAAAAGGAGAACCCTTCCTCCTCTGGTCAACACCGGACAGCAAATAACAGAGAATGAGGTCTGATTAATATAAGATACATATATATATATACTTATATAAGATACAGACAGACTGTATGTGTGTGACTTTTCTTTTAAACCGGTGAGCTGGGATGAGTTGGAGAACTTATGAATATCAGTGCCTCTTGCTGCAAAATGCAAATGAAATTGCACAGCGATGATGTACCAACATCTAGCCTGAACACTTCCCAGAAGAGTAGAGGCTGTTAGTGCAGCAAAGGAGAATAAACTAGCAATTAAAATTACAGCTTCCACAATGACTCAATTAAAACTGAGTACTTGATCATCAGGGGCCAGATGTTCAAAGGTAATCTGATTGGATTTTGGTTATCGGATTGGATCAAATCTGGAAAACGGGTTGTTCAAAAGGGAAAGAAACATTCTGAAATCGGATCAGATCATGTAATCCAATCCTAGTTTGGAAATGGATCAATCCTTCAGTTTCTGTTGTTCAAAACTTTTCAGTAGGATTTGGATAACTTTGATCCAAAAAAATAGGATTACCCTGATCCCAACAAGAGGTAGGATTTCAAGGTGGATTTCAGGAAGAAAATGTAGTAAAACTTTAAAATTAAGTTTTAAAGTAAAAAAAAAAACAAAAAAAAAACATTGTATACACTAAATTACAACTCATTTCTATTTTGCACTTGACCTGTTTAATCGTTACAGTGATAAAGTAGACATAGGCTACCAATTAAGCCTTTCACTATAGTAAAGTAAAAATAAAAATTATTTTGGCCCCATGAAATAAACCCCCAAAAAGATTTCAATAACAAACAAAAATAATATATTCATTTTTTCATCTGTCACTGTGATTCATCACTGTATATTAACGTCAAAAGAAACATTCATCAGATATGAACCTGTCAAAAATAATTTCGAACAACTGCATCCCTTACTACACGTCCAGTCAGTCCCTCATTCTGACAGAACACCAGAGGTTGGTCTGGTTCTTCAACAGGCTCAGCTGCATCATAAACATCACAGACAGCAACATTGCGTCTGGTAGCAATGTTGTGCAGGACAATACATGCAAGTATAATGTTGCAAGCTCCCTGTGGTTCGACTCGCAAATAGTTAAGGCATGCAAAGCGTCTCTTCAGAACTCCATTGAAACGCTCAATTGCACATCTTGCTTCGCAATGAGCAGTATTGAAGCGTACCTGCGCAGGCGTTGTTGCTGCAAGAAAAGGAGTCATCAGCCATGGTAGGAGTGGATAGGCACCGTCTCCTAATATTATGGCATCCGGACGGTTGGTTTGGAGCTCTCTGTATAAAGCGCTCTCCCTCAGAACACGTGCATCATGAACAGACCCAGGCCACTTCACAACACAGTTTGTGATGATGAGGTCAGCGTCGCCTACAAGTTGGATGTTGATGCTGTACCTCCCCTTTCAGTTGATGTACTCCCAATCCCTCTCATGAGGTGCTTGGATATGCACATGAGTGCAGTCAATAACTCCAATAGTATTGGGAATGTTCCCCAAAAGAAAAAAAACTTGTGCTTGGTCTGGGCAATCTGGTCATCCTTTGGAAGTGAAACAAACTGACTGACCAGGCTGGCCAATGCAATTGACACAGCTTTCACTACATTACTCCCAGTTGATTTGTCCACACCTACATTGTCACCAACAACTTGGTAGAAAGTCCCAGATGCATAGAAGCGCAGAGCATTGAGGACCTGTTCTTCCACAGACAGACTGTGACTCCTTCATTTAGACATATGTTAAACATATGTTAATATCAGCATTCCCAAAGCGAAAGCGAGCATACAGTTCTTCAGTGGTGTATTGCTCCAGTGGTTTTGCATGCTCAAGATACACCCTTTGATGGTATCTTCTTCCACCAAAATGCTGGTAGCGAGGCACAACACCTGCCATGTCAGTGTCTCTCTCAGTCAGTGTCTCAGAGGAAGGCTTAATACAAGATGGCTGTCAAATACCCATCCACTCATTAGCTGACATGCTTGTGTTCAATTAAGTCAATCATGCCCAAGTCCTACAAATACTATGTTCGCCACCACAGATGAGGTGGAACCATGGACTCAAAAGGACATAATTTCAGGGTTGCAGAAACCCATGCACTGCTGGAGGGTGTAAAGTGCCATTATGCCTCAATTGTAGGAAGTTCTGTTGTGGCAATGGTGACAAACAAAAGGAAGAAAGATGTTTGGATTGAAATCACCCAGAATGTTAATGCAATGGGGTCTGGCCAGAAGAGGACCTTGGAGCAGGTGAAATTTAGATGGAAAAATCTGAGGGCCAGAGCCACAAAGGACCTTGCTGAAAAAAAACAAACACCCAAACAGGCAACAAACCATTTAAGAAAGGTACACAGATGTGATTCTGGACATTATTGGAGGTGAGAATTCTAAATCTCTGCATGGTATTCAAGGTGTTGTAGGGGATGATGAGCCTACAATTGAGGAGGAAAACGACCCAGTTCCACCTAATACAGAGGAAACATTTATTCTGCATCTCAGCCCTATTATTGAGCAACCTCAATCCTCACCGGTAGAGCCAGCAGTCACAGAAGCTCAGAAAAGAGGCTTGAAGCGTCCTTTGCGAAATACTAATGGTGATGACTATGAAACTCTTCTTAAACGAGCAACTCAAAGAGCAGAAGCACAGATTCTCCTGGCAGAGGAACAAATAAAGCTGACCAAACTGCAGCAAACCAGGGTGGAACTTCAAATCCACCTCCTAAAAGCAGGGCTTGAAAATGCAGGTCTCTCTCTCTCATATGAAGAACCCTGAATTTCTTGTTAACTATTGGACATTTTTTATTTAAGATGCTTTCAATATATCCACAACGTATTTGTTAATGTATATATTTTTTTTTATTTGTTGTGGCTCAGATGAGGGGTCATAAAGGAAATTATAAATGGAAGTGGATGTTTATGTTTTGTCTCAAAATAAACACTTAAAGTGACCCCATGTTGGTTCTTCTACCTGTTCTTTACATAGCTGGTAATCCGGTTTAGGTACTCCTGAAAACTGTATCTGGATCAGGGTGATCCAATCCAATGTTGCTTTGAAAAACGGGCTTAAAAGTAAGGCAGATCACGTGATCCTGGATAGCAAAAAACGGGATTACCAAATCTGGATCATTTTGATCCGGAGTACATTTTTTGAACAACTGGCCCCAGGAGATCGCAAATTCAATCCCTGGTGAAGCTAGAGCCATCCATGGCCGGGAGTCCAAGAGGGCACAACTGCTCAATTGTATGAAGCCTCTGCAGCCAGTACATTTTGACTGAAGATGACTGCCTAATGGAGGGAAGAACATGCCATAGCTGACCATAAACAATTCCTGAATGGCTTTAATTATAATTGTATAGGGACATTTACAAACATCTGACTGTGAGTAGTTCAGCTGTTCTGAATGTGATATGTTTGCTTTCTAAACTGAATGAGGCTAATGGGCAAATCTGATTAAAAATGATGAGCATGCACGGAGTACCTGCTACTATAACAGCAAACCTCACGTGAGGTTACAGCGAAACTCAGAGTTAAACTGGACGCCCGTCCCACCAACGTCTTTTATAGTCCACAGTGCAAACTTCGTCTCTTCTGCAGACCAGTTTCTGCTCCACCACGTTGAATGTTATAGAACATACTTGCACATTCTGATTGGAAATGTAATCAAATACAGGCATATACACGGCTATTATTCTTCTATTTAACAGTTTATTTACAAGATTACCCACCTCATTCAGTAGGATAGAAATCGTATTCTGAACAACCTCAATCAGACTAGACTATTCCAACTGAGGTGTTTACATGGAGGTATTCTATTCCGATTGAGCTATTAGATGGATTATTAATGGATTATTAGGCTGCATGTAAACATGGTTATTGGAAGCATCTGGTCTGCAGTAGGGCCCAGTACACTTATTATGCAAAATGTACCCCAATCTAACCTGTAGTATGAGAAAATTTAAACAAAAGGCCACAAAAATAAGCTTTTAAGAGAACTATTAAAAAAAAAAAAACTTTGTTGGAACAAAGCCTTGCATCTCCAATTCTGTGGGCCAGCAGCTGACCCTCTACAATGTGTTAAAATGTCATAACAAATAAAACACCAGAAATGCTCTGAAGTCTCTCAGAAATCATCTTTTAAACATCTTGAGGTGTATCCGTTTTCTCTGATCTTGCCATGTATCCTAATGTATCATTGGTATGAAGGGGGTGGTTCTGGGGACCCTGTCTTCCCACAAACCCTGGGAAATTAAAGATTCTTCATTTGGGTAAAAAACATTTAATTTTGCAATCTGATTACTATGAAGCACACAGCAATAACCATTAACATGAATACATGTTGCAATTTATCTTTAGGGTTTCTTGGCTGTCCAGTCTAAATTTCAATCCATTCAGTAGTGAATAAGCAATTAGTGAGGCTTGGGGTGCAAACACAAAAAATATCACAAAAATATAAAAAGTTAAAAAAAAAACCTTTAACTAAAAAAAAAAGAAAAAAAAAAAAAAGTACTAGGAGTAGAGCTATAGTATTCTACAAGGTTCCCATGAATTTGACGGACGTTTTCACATTATTTTTTCCCCGGGAGAAAATGTATGACATGAACTGAGAGGCTAGGTGATTTGCCATGGAAAGACTCATTACTAAATAATTTTTTGCTTTTAACAAAAAGAAATATGAATAATGCTAAAATCAGAACTTGTAAACCAGAAAAATACTGGACACACCAGGATCTATATTTAATATCAATCTTAAACTGCTTACTCACACACACACGCATTAACTTGGTGTACAACACTGCCCTCTATAGTCTGCAAGCTGAACAACAGACCGGAGAGGAAAGGTTACGATTTTATCTTACTTCGCTCACATGATGTAAACTACCAAAATCACTGAGTGTGATGTTGATAGTTTTACAAAAGACTCATCTTTTCCCACCCATTCACAAGACTAAGCCACTAATGAGCACAGATTGCACTTAAATGTATGGATAAACCTGAATTTGTAGACAATGTAAATGTTTTATTTTATGGGGATCTTACATGGCAATTTTACCTGAGTCAACCGATGAATCAGCCAAAAAGCTATGAGCCTCTGAGGAGCTACAACGACCACAGAAAACAGCCAGCCATTTACCGTATGTTCAAGTGTACTGCAGAGTGCAAGGCACTGAATGACATGTTAATGAACAGGTGTGAATGCAAAGCCCATTAAACAGCATATGCTGCTGGAGGAAGTCATAACCTTAGAATGTGAATGGTGAATAACAATCAGTCTGTGAAAAGGCAAAGACATCAATGGATGACAAAACACATTCAATAATTTATTAATTCAGTTGCAACCTCTTCAGTAAGTCTAGGTGTAATCAATACTGAAATCATTAGTAATTCAATTACTGATGGTAGCACATGATTTGTAGGCTCCAAAAATTTCCACTGCAAGCTAATGCAAGAGAATAAGGAATGGAACAGTCCAGCTCCTCATGACTAATTAACAACATCACAACCTCACAGTCTTCATCACCTGGCTCCTGGTAATTAAACCAGGCAGAAAGGGCTTGAGTATACAGTTCTTCTAGTTTATTTATGTAACTGCCACTTCATTTCCTCCATGTCAAATTTGAGATGTACGTACTCTGGCAGCTGCAAGTGTCAAAATCTACAACCCCAATTCCAAAGAAGTTGGGACGCTGTGTAAAACATAAATAAGAACAGAATACGATGATTTGCAAATCCTTTTCAACCTATATTCAATTGAATACACTACAAGGACAATATATTTAATGTTCAAACGGAAACTTTATTGTTTTTTGCAAATATTCACTCATTTTGAATTTGATGCCTGCAACACGTTCCAAAGAAGTTGGGACAGGAGCAACAAAAGACTGAGAAAGTTGAGGAATGCTCAAAAAACACCTGTTGGGAACATTCCACAAGTGAACAGGTTAATTGGAAACAGGTGAGTGTCATGACTAGGTATAGAGGGAGCATCCCTGAAAGGCTGTCGTTCACAAGCAAGGATGGGGTGAGGTTCACCACTTTGTGAAGAACTGCGTGAGGAAATAGTCCAACAGTTTAAGAACAACGTTTCTCACCACGCAATTGCAAGGAATTGAGGGATTTCATCATCTACAGTCCATAATATCATCAAAAGATTCAGAGAATCTGGAGAAATCTCTGCAAGTTAGCAGCAAGACAGAAAACCAACATTGAATGCCTGTGACCTTCGATCCCTCAGGCGGCACTGCATTAAAAACCGACATCATTCTGTAACGGATATTCCCACATGGGCTCAGGAACACTTCAGAAAACCACTGTCAGTGAACACAGTTCGTTGCTCCATCTACAAGTGCAAGTTAAAACTCTGCCATGCAAAGCGAAAGCCATATATCAACACCACCCAGAAACACCGCCGGCTTCTCTGGGCCCGAGCTCATCTGAGATGGACTGACGCAAAGTGGAAAAGTGTCTTGTGGTCTGACGAGTCCACATTTCAAATTGTTTTTGGAAATCATGGACGTCGTGTCCTCTGGGCCAAAGAGGAAAAGGACTATCTGGATTGTGATCAGCACAAAGTTCAAAAGCCAGCATCTCTGATGGTGTGGGGGTGTGTTAGTGCCCATGGCATGGGTAACCTGCACATCTGTGAAGGCCCCATTAATGCTGAAAGGTACATACAGGTTTTGGAGCAACATATGCTGCCATCCAAGCAACGTCTTTTTCAGGGACATCCTGCTTATTTCACCAAGACAATGCCAAGCCACATTCTGCATGTGTAACAACAGCAAGGCTTTGTAGTAAAAGAGTGCGGGTACTAGACTGGCCTGCCTGCAGTCCAGACCTGTCTCCCATTGAAAATGTGTGGCGCCTTATGAAGTGCAAAATACAACGGAGACCCCGGACTGTTGAGCAACTGAAGTAAGAGTCAAGCAAGAATGAGAAAGAATTCCAGCTACAAAGCTTCAACAATTAGTGTCCTCAGTTCCCAAACGCTTATTGAGTGTTGTTAAAAGGAAAGGTGATGTAACACAGTGGTAAACATTAGTTAGCACTAGACACTACAACTATTTTCTCAATCACATCCTTGATTGGCAACACATGTTTAGGTACTCGTGTTTTGGTGCGCCATAGTGTAAAATATGTACAGTCACAAATATGAGCAAACCTTATAAGATTTTACAGTCATGTTAAAACATAAAAGCAGTGCATCACTGTTTGTGGCTTGTAATTGGTCATTTTGGCAGTTCTGAAATGCTACCTGTTCTGACTTGAAAGACATGGTTTAGCACAGTTTGCAGATGAACTGGTTTCTTCTTGCAGTATTTCCAAAGTAATCAATTACCTTGGGCTTGGCCTGGGTGTTCACTGATCACTGCTCTTTTTTTGTTGCCATCTGTTAGGACTGGAAGTCAATCTCCAAAAAAAAAAAAAAAAAAAAAATTCCATTCATCGATTCCAGAAATTCAGGAATTGGCAGACATCTCCAAAGTTTTGGACTCATAATGACGTTCAAGTTTGCCCATACTAGCATGTACATACAGCTAGATATTTTGTTGTTACTGTCTAAACAACCTGTCTTACAAATACATCCTTCCATGACTCACATGTCTATAGTCCAGACAAAGTGGAGAACATAGAAAAATGTAAAAAAAAACAAAAAAATTTCTTACAACCTCTAGTGTCTACCCACCTGAAGAGGCTGACAGGGGAGAATCAGGTGCAACTTAGCTAGCAACTTAGTCAGCCAAGTTAATTCAGCTAGCATTAATTTCCAATTTTCCTGGCTAAGGTCAAACATATGTAGTATTGTGCTCTTTATTTTTGCCAGATCTGCTTCTGTGTGTGTTGGTTCTGTATGTCAACCCCAACTAACAAGTGGGTATGAACAAAATCACAGACTGTCATGTTTACAACTGTTCTACCTCTGGCTTCTAAGTATAAGCTATGCACCTTCATGCGAGAAGGTCAAAAGTCACCACAGATGTCAGCATGGCAATGACTGTCCAGTAAGTAATTTTTACCTCCTGGAGCTTCTCGTTCTCCTCCATGTACTTTCTGGCAGCGTCGCTGGCTCCCTCTGCCTGCTTCTGGAATGCCTCGTTGGAGGCCATGAGTGTGGCCTGCTGGGAGAGAAGAGAGGCCAGGCGCCGCAACAACCTGAAACAAGAGGAAATAAAATTAATAAATATAAACATTACAGGCTTCTGAGCTGGCTAAAAACACAGTGTCCTGCCGCTACGACCCAAGGCTGATTCCGAGCTATTGGTGGCTGGGAGTCTGAGGGAAAACAAACAACCCTGCTTTCATAAAGTAGGATGTAAGGCCCAAGTGAAATACCACTGGGCGGATAAAGTCAGCCAATACTAAAATACCATGGATTTACTGGCACTGTCAAAATTAGAATGAAGAACCATCCATGTCTCTTTAAATGCACTTAAGAAAACCAGATCCATGAATGTGATGTGATTAATAACAGCCAATTACTGTCAGTTGTTAAGGGAATTCATATTCAACCAAGTCTTTTTCAGGGACATCCCTGCTTATTTCAGCAACACAATGCCAAGCCACATTCTGCATGTGTTACAACAGCATGGCTTTGTAGTAAAAGAGTGCGGGTACTAGACTGGCCTGCCTGCAGTCCAGACCTGTCTCCCATTGAAAATGTGTGGCGCATTATGAGGCGCAAAATATGACAACGGAGACCCCGGACTGTTGAGCAACTGAAGCTGTACATCAAGCAAGAATGGGAAAGAATTCCACCTACAAAGCTTCAACAATTAGTGTCCTCAGTTCCCAAACGCTTATTGAGTGTTGTTAAAAGGAAAGGTGATGTAAACATGCCCACACAGTGGTAAACGCGCCCCTGTCCCAACTTCTTTGGAACGTGTTGCAGGCATCAAATTCAAAATGAGTGAATATTTGCAAAAAGCAATAAAGTTTATTCGTTTGAATATTAAATATCTTGTCTTTGTAGTGTATTCAATTGAATATAGGTTGAAAAGGATTTGCAAATCATTGTATTCTGTTCTTATTTATGTTTTACACAGCGTCCCAACTTCATTGGAATTGGGGTTGTGTTTATATTGTTTAAGACTTTAAGGTTCTGCTGTTTGAGATGAACGAATTTAACAATTGAGAACATTAATGTTCCATGAGATATTTCTGAGGAGATCAGACCAAAGATAATCCACTTATGTTCAAAAGAAAGTAACAGAAAAAGAGTTTACAGAGGAAATGGAACTCTTAACAGCCGTGCAAGACCTGGCAGACCACCAAAGCCAGCCCCATCAGATAAAGCAGTTCTGCCCTTCATGCTGTGGCTGAATGCCAACATGTGCATATCAACACCACATGTACAGTTTCTTTTAACAGGAAACCTAATAGGTGGACCTGCTAAATTTAGCATCATTAAATGTAGCGCTGAAAGAACACCCATAATATTGAGACTTGGGGTGCAACCTGAAAGTTGGGTCCTGCCTGGATATTGCATTACATGAACCTTAGAGAACACCTCACATTACTAGGAACCTGAAATGCACCCTTACTACTCCCACGCAATTGCCAGCTGAGATGACTCATTACAGTAAATAAACTACTGCCACATATCTGAAGGTTCTGCTTCCAGGAAACACAAGTTTTGCTACCCTGCAAGCTGTTTAGGCCTTTTAGGACGTTTAATCCCTTAAAAAGGAGTCATTGTACCAATATTACACTCTTCTGTGCAGCTAGAAAGACAATAAAGCTTATCTAATGACAGCTGAACTTTAATCGAGCACAGTACAAAGGGCAAACACTTCAGATAATACAGTGAAACGTGTGACTACACATAAGTCATCTCAAAGGGGTCAGCATTTTGTCAAAGCACATCTCAATAAAGGGTGTGTGTAAGATGATCTCATATTGAACCACCTGACTGTGGTATGCATGTTCACCACAGCAATCTAGGGAAATCACACCTAGCATACGTGCTAACACGAAACACTCCACGCCACGGTGAGCCACAACTTAGCATACGTGCTGAATGTGACCACTCTACTCCCTTGTCATTCACTGAGGTCATCAGCATAAGACTTGCATTCAACAGGGTGCAATCACCGCTCTCTGGTTGCAGCAGGTACTTTCCACATCATTTTGATTGGCCCAGCTGTTTTGAGTCTGGAGTGAAACAGAAGGCACTCTGTGCTGTGGCTCCAGCTGCCCCGAAACATGCCCCATTATGGGTGAGATTTAGGGAGGTGTACAGTTTGTCCAAAACAGCTTTCACAAACATGACCACTGGCTACAACATCAATACAACTACTATCCCGACTCCTACTAGTGGAAGTGTTCCTTCAACTCCTACCATCACTCCTATTACTAGTCCTACTACTGCTACTACTAGTTATAGTAATAATAAGACTGACATGAACAATTCTAATACTCAAGTACTTAAATTTGTCTGTATTTGGATCTCTACACAAAAGCGCCGTCTTTCTTAAGCCACAGACATCACATCCTTAATTAGGTTTCAATGTCAAAGGCCTTGGCAAAGAATGGTTATGGCAAAGATGCTTCAGAAAGAAGTCACATGTGGGAACACTTTAAATTATTAGATAAGAAAAATGATCCCTGCAAAATGTGTGATAGGAGGCTAGTATACCACAGAGGTGTAACATGTATGATGAATCATCTTCCATGCAAGTAAAGCGAGGGTGGAATTGTTTTTCTCCATGTCTTTTCTGTTTTAACATTTTTATAACAGGTTTAAAAATGGACAGCACAAACAGCAGGTCTCAGATAAATGTCTCCTTCACACATTGATAGTACAGTGCAGGAGCTACTCTGCTACTACTACATCAAGAAGATGACTTGTTCATAAAATTATTATTTAAAATGCAGAACGCTGTAGAAAGGAGTGTGCAACCTGACGGGATCTCTGGAGTTTACGCTTCACTCACTAAGGGGGGGGTGTCAGTCAGTCAGACCACTAAACATTCCACAAATATTGTTTCTAAGTGCTCATCTGGAAATATCAATGAGAATAAGAAGCCTGTAAAATGCCGTTTGAGCCAGCCCTAAAAAAAATAAAATAAATACTGGATTATAGTAGTCACAATATTTTTTGTATTGCAATTTCCATTTCAGTTCTGTTTAGTTTCCATTCATTTGCTAATCCTTCACTGGATGATAAGCAAAATTGAGAAATTACGGTTGATATAAATAGTAAATAAGTAAATAGAGATCAGTAACAGCATATTGCTTCAAATTATGAATTATAAAATAAGAGAGACAATCCAGAAAAACACTAAACAAAAGTGCTTTTAAATGGAGAGACCTAATTTTGCTTTAATGCTTCTATACCATAAAGCTTTTTATGAGGCACATACACTCAGTGCACCCAAAAACTGTGATCTTTTAAATTTAGCTTTTAACTAAACAACTTTAATGTTTATATTTTTATTTATATATCATTGGTTTTAATTACTTAATCTTACTTTTTATTTTGCTTTCATTTCTTATATTTATAAATGCATGTCTTGCTTGTAAATCACTGACTTGTTCTTTGTATAAAAGGTGCTCTGTTGATATTATCAAATAGAATTATTATAATTTGGATTTCAAAGCATCTACAGGTCAACAAGTCACTGAGTCTCTTGTACATTCAGGTGCAGACTGATAAGAGTGAATCATATCCCATCTGTCAAAATGTCACAGGCTATGTTAGGTACCCGTACAGCAGCTGTGAACTTCCCGAGGCGGTGGGCTTCCTTCTGTAACGCAAATACCTAATCCTTGGAGATCTAGTCTAATATAGCTCTACAGTGCACACCACCAACACAGGCTAAATATGCATCACCAGTTGCTTGATCACATGCTCTTGTAAAGCAGCTGCCTTAACGATTACAAGTCTGTCACTCAAATCTTGCAGGTGGGGGGAGTAGTATGATAAGTATCTGTAGTAGTCGCCTCACAGGCTATTAATACCCTGTCATTCAGAGAAATATGGGATTGCCCCTGTAAGGAGAAAGCATGCGCACTTGATACATAAGCTGGAAGAGTCACTAAGACATTGTGCTATATGCAACTAAGAGTGGCCTGTCACATGATTAGGAGCTGTGTAACCATGGATGAGGTTTGGGAATGGAAACTATGTCGGGTCCCCTGCTGATCATTCTTTCCACTGTTACTGTAAAATTAACATCTGTCTAGTATAAGACACAAAGAATCAGCGGGTTACAAAAGGCCACTCGCCCTTTCATGCCTGTAAACAGAGATGCTGCCAACAATTAACTGCCACCAAGGCAACAGAATTAATCAGTGTGAAGCAGTGAGGTAAAAAGTAGTGATGCAGCAATTTCACCATATAACCGGTTTAAGAAGTGCAAGAACAATAAGCTAAAACAGGTTAAAAGCCTATTTTTTTTTTTTACATTATTTAGTAGACCTCCAGAGCCACTTACAGTGTGTGGGGAATGTAATAGTAAACTTTGCATCAGCATTCTGACTGGTGTGGGGAGGAAAAGTGCAGATCTACACCATCTGCTGGCTGCATTCAGAACCTTCTGAATCACTGTACATTTCATCACAGGAAAACATCTGAATTAATAATAGCTTTCTAAACAGTCATTTTGCAAAGACACAAGCAGAGTAACTATGAATAAAGTGCAGTATAGCAGAATATTTTGCTGAGCCATGCAACAGTAACAATTAAAATGAAAGTGAGCTACAAAATACAGAGCCACTGGTTGCTTCTGCTCCTTTGGCCTGTTTTTCTGCTTCGTTTAGCTGCAAACGCCCAGGCTTCCATTCTAAAGATAGTCTAAAGGCACGCTTTCCAGAATCACATTAGAGGTGGTGGAATGCAACCAAACTAGGCAAAAAAAAAAGAAGCCTGAACACAGTTTTCTCTCATGAACAGTGATCTTATTCTCATAAAAAAAAAGCGCAGTTGGACAGTTGGATCACAG